>NC_084760.1:3421027-3721027 GCF_028858725.1 Colius striatus
TACGGCTGCTCCAATGTTGGAGGATATTTCCCAACTTCCATCGAAGTGGCGTGTGCTCACAAGCGCGTTGTTGCAAACGCTTCCCTCCCCAATTCCTTCCGAATAAGTAATGTTTGAATGTGCATCTTCTGTAGAAGTGAAGAATGACTTGGCCCTTTGAAATTTGCCTCATTTGTTGGTTTGGTTTGGTTACCCCCCACACCCTCCCCTCTAATTTGGGCACGGTCCCGTTTGTTTGCATTGCGGAGCGCAATCCCCTCACCCCGTGTGTGCCAAAACGCTCGGATTTCTCTCTAGACCGAGTCAGCCTCGGCATTATTTCTTCTACCGTTTTCTTAGTAGGGTTGTTTGTTTAGTCAACAGGACTTTTCCTCCCTCTTCTTCTTATTTTGATAAAGAAAGCGGGATGCTAACTTCTCCCTGCTTCAAACGCAAGCATGTGATTTACCGAGATAATAAATCTTTACCAAACCTTGCTAATGGCATCCGCAGGCAGTTGGAAACGAGCAGCTCGCTTTTTTTGTTTAAAACACAGCTTATTCCATTTCATCTGAACCCTCCGACGGCGACCCGTTCCTTCACAGAAGCCTCATTTGGCCGAGATTTTGAGTTATCATTAACCGCTGCCTGTTAAATTAAGTGAGAAATCAGCCCTGCCGAGCGTCAGGCGATGGAGAAAAGGAGCGCTGGCGGCAGACGATTTAATTACATGGTTAATCGAATCAAACTAATTCCTCGGTACAACATCCAGTTGCTTTTTCGCTTGCCGGTGCCCGGGACTTACAGCTTCTGTCCCTGCGGCTCCCTGGGCTGTTATTTGTCATTTTCCCTGAGCAGCAAGGAAAAATGACCGCCCTGAAGACGGGGACCGGGCTGTCCTGGCTTCCCTCTCCCCAAACAACCACTCATGCCCCGCTTCTCGGAACAGCTACAGGGAGGGCAGCGGCGGTGGCGGCGAGGGGCGACGATGCGATGTTTCTTTACTAAGGGAAGGTGAAATGCCGGTGCCCGCTGTAAAGCTGTCGAGGAGCGGTGCCGCCGAGCAGCTTGCACGAAGCCGGCGTGCGGGGACGCGAGGGGAAAGCGAGGGGATGCTGTCGGGGCTCGGCCGGCCTCGGGGCCGCAGAGAGGGGTGAGCTCGGGGGCGGAGGTGGCGGGGGGTCCCGCACAGCTCGCCCTCTGCGGGCTCAGCGGCGGGGGGCGAGATGTTTCACCTCCGTCTTTAAGAAGCAGGGAGCGGCTGGTAAAAGGGCAAAGCTCCCCGGAACAAAAGCGAACGGAGACGTTTCAGGGACGCAGCTCCCGGGAGGTGGCGGGGAGAGCCTGGGAGCGGTGCGGCGCGGGTCGCTGCCCGCAGAGCGAATTTTAGGAAGCGTCTAAAAGCGAAACGCACCGTGGAGAAACTTAGACCCGTCTTAAATCCAAAGTCTTCCCCCACTTGCCCTCCACGGTTGCTGCCTCGGTGGGCCCCACAGCAGCTCGTACCTCCGGACGAGCCCCAATGCCTCTCCCTCTTCTCATCCTCAGCAACAGGAGCAAACTCTGCCTACGAAGCCCCGTCCCCAAGCCGGCATCTACCCGGCGTGCACCCCGTTCCCTGGGCCTTGCACCCCTACTCTCGGTCCCGGGCCCCGACGGGCTGTGATGGGCAGCGTGGCCAGTCAGAGGCAAGTCCCCAGCGGGATGGGGGGTCCCCAGGGGCTCCTCACCCCCGGAGGTAGCTGCCCCTCAGAGCCTGGCCCCACAAATAAACGGATCTGGAGCTCAGGCTGATCTCTCCACTGAGTGGTTTTTAAACGGGGACGTCAAATAGTCCGCTCTGCTCTTGTTTTCGCTACCATGGATCTGGATTGCGCTGAGATTTTGTGGCCGGATAGTCCGTTGGGAAAATGGTAGTAACCGCTTTTAAAAGCCGGCGGATCAACACAATGTAGATAAAGACTTGCATCTTCTGGCCACCCCACCCCCATCCTCCACTCCCGCCCCCAGTTTGCTATTGCCAGACAAAGGAGGGGGTCTAGTGGGGGGTCTGCACTGCAGATGCTCACAGAGGGACAAGTAACCCGGAGGCCAAGTAACCAGGGCCAAGGAGCTGCCCGAGGCCTCCCAGAGTCTCCTGTCCCTGAGCCAGCTTTCCTAGATCCAATTAGATACGATTGAGGAACCTCTTCCCCCTTCCGTGGGACAGAGGAGCGACAATATCGCCACTGGGTAGGGACTGTATCCACCCAACCCCTCCATTGGCTGCTGGTATCAAGGCTTGTATCAACCTAAAGACGAGGGGAAGGACAGGGCCAAGGCAGCCGAAAGCCGCGGCGCTGCCCGTGAGCCTGGCCGTGGGAAAAGCGGGGAGGGGGAGCGGGGGTTGGGCGGGGGGGGGTGCAGATTTGCCCAGTGCCAGGGGTGGGCACGGCTGGGGAGAAGGCATTTCGCCATTTCACATGGACAGGCCAGTGTAGTTGTCGATGAAACTGATGCTTTTCCGTGTGGAAAGCGCAATGGGTTTCCATTGGGAAATGCCGACAGAAACGATGAGTCAGCAGGTTTGCTCCGAGCAGGATCCGCGCAGTCTCCGCGCGCGAGGTTAGGTAACGAGGCTGTTCGCAAACCAAGCAAGAGCCTGGCTATTTATTTTTCCCTTCCCTCCTGACAGTGGGCACTTTTTGTGTACGTGTGTCCCAAATTGTTTATCTTCTTAGGAAAAAAAAGAAATCCTCGAGTGGAGGAGATTGTTAGGTAGAAGCCTATAATCTATGTCTTGTCAAGAGCATCAAATTCATTCCGAAAGAAAAGCTCTATCCATTTATTTTTTGCTGCTTGAATAACACAGCTGGATGATGCCTTGAGCTTACGCTTAGACGGTTGCTCATCATTCATTCGCCAAGAACTGGCCTAAATGGTGCCTGTGGGATTAGGTCAATTTTAGTGGATCTACTTCGCCTCATTTGGTTACTAATTGGTTTCTTGTTTTATAAATCGAAATCTCATTTTCAGGAAATTACCAAACCCATGCAGCCAGTCCATTGAGGTAATCCGCGGGTCGGGGGTATTTAAATGGAAATGGTTCTACAATGCATCCAGTATTAAGCAACAGTAAAAGTCCGCCTCTATTTCCGACTGAAATGTGAGCTCTCTAGCTCCTTAGATCCATAATAGATACATCCCTTCTAAGGCTACTTATGTAAATATGATAAACCAGACCCCGGCGGAGGAGGGGGAAGCAGGGAAGAAAGCAAATTTTATCTGCTAAGGTTAACGTGGCATATCCTGGAAATCTTCCAACATAGATTACGTTTCGCTTTGTCTTCGGCCACCTTAGCTGGGAAAATCCTTTGCCTAAAAACGATTTAGTTATCCTTCCCCTCACAAAGCTGCTTGTTTCTATTCCAAACCTATTATGCTGTCGGCTCTCCAAATTACAAGAGAATCTTTAGATCTTGTTTCCGAGCGTAATCCTGAAGCAAAAGGGAGAGTTGCTTCCCTTGTTTTGTTTTAAATAGACAATCAAAGGATTTACAGAATTTTCTGCGGTAGGTCAAGTGCAAGAAATCACAGTTTGCCCCTTCGATAGACGGAAATTGGATGTTAAAGTGAATTGTCCGTGGGTGAAAAAAATAAAGTAATAAAAGGGAATACTAATGGAGAGGTTTGCTAATGTAATCTTTAAAAACCAGTATTTAAAGGACATCAGGAGAGCCCGTCGATTTGGGAGACTCTGGGCTCGGCGATGAACACGTCTCTGACCTAAAAGTGATGCCTGGGAAGTACAAAAGAATCGTCTCATGTAACAAGATTTCACAAAGCTGGTTCAGGTAGACAAGTGAAAACGTTTAATTATAAACCATTAACAGACAAACCAGCAGCGAGGGGGTTCCACCTGAAACACAGTGGAGAGTTCATCGCCTGTTTGGGGAGGGGGGGGGTAGAGGTTTAACCTGCAGCTCCCTCGAGCTGTTCATTAACCCGCTGGGGTCAGGTTATTTTTCCCTTTTAGAAGAAGACGAATTAGAGTTGTAAACTTCCATTAATAAGCAACTGAAACGGTAGGTGGGGAGCGCAGATTTAGTCCTGAATACAGAAACCTGTCATTCAGATTTCCCTTCAGGTGGGGGAACGTGTCAGGGAGCTGCCTTCACTGCCTCCGCTCCCACGGGCTCCCTGGCACAGAGGAGCTCGGGAAAAAACAAAACGCAGCGAGCTTTTATCTCCTTCCCTAGAAGCTGTGCAATATTTGCCATCTCCTTGCTGATATGGAGGGGATGGAGGTGCCCCTCCATCCTGGCCGTTGGATCCTAGGTGGGAGCCTGCGGAGCTCCCGTTGCATCACCTGCGGAGAGCTCAGGGAGGAGCGAAGACAGGAACAAGTCATTAAGTCCCTGTTAATTGTCCTGGAAGAATTCACGGCAAGGAGGCTGTTAATAGCACCCTGGTACAGGCTGGGGCTGCAGCATAAAGGCCAAGGCAGAGAGATGTCCTTGCCTTTGTAGGGCTGTGAAGTTAAGGAGGGAAGTGTAGGAGCGGTGAAGAGACAAGTCGATGTGAAGAGTTGGACTAGGAAAGAGGGAGAAGAGAGGGAAAGGTGGGAAGGAGATGGGTGTGTGGCTCCAGGGGCTGGGAGGGCGGGCGAGGGTCGCCGCGGGATTCCCCCTTCAAACGGAGCGGAGGAAATCGTTAGCTTTGTTTAGACCGGCGAGCACCTAGGTGAAGGCGGTCAATAGCGAGGGATGCCCACGGCTGACTGCTGCCCCCACCTCGCCTCTTTCTCTCGACATAGCCGGAAAACGGGGTCTTGCCTTACCCGAGCCTGCTCTGCGGGAGGGAGACCTGGCCGGCTCTGCTCCCCCCTCCCCCGGGCGATCCGCACCCCAGACATCAATCAGCATTCGTGTTTCTTTCCTGCCTTTTACTTTATCTTAGTGGCTCTGCGTGTCGGGCTGTGGCTTATTTCACGGCATAAGACTGAAAGGCTTTAACTGCCCCATTTAAACTATTTCAACATAAACTATTTCAATATGAAATAACACTATGAAAAGGCATCGTCCATAAATAGTTGTGTTCCGAGGGAGTAATTTCCACCTGGTTTTTATTCCTCCTCACTTTGCGTAGGAGAAAATAAGCGGCGTCTGAAGCAGTAGACAGGTCCGGAGAGAGGGGGCTGTTTGGAGACAGAGCACCTCTCCCTACAGACACCCCTCCCGTCTGCCAGAGCAGTCAGGGGGAGGGAGGTGAACCGCGGACACCCGGCTTCGTGGGCCAGAGGGCAGGACGGTCCCTGCCGTCGGGATTGCGCTGGGCTGCCCCGAAGTGCCTCACCGCAGCCCTGAAACCGCGCTCGGCTTAGCCTGAGCTAATTTGCTCTCGGTGGGCTTGAGTGCGGATGAATCCATGGGAAAGCGTTTTGGCTCGGGGAGAGCTGGATGAGTCGCAGCTGGTTGCTTCCCTCTCCCTCCCTAAATGTGTAATTACAAACCTTCCAGGTGAGAGAGAGGGCGGTGGCTATAAAGAGAGAAGGAGGCAGCGCATCACTGATCAAACTGAAAAGTTATCTCGGGAGAGGAGAGGGGTTTAAGCCCACCCTCTCTCTGCTGGCTAATTACCGGGCAGGTTGGGGTCGAGCTCTGCCTTCTGCGGGGGCGGGAACCCGAGGACTCCCTGCGGGACCGGCCCGCACCGCACCGCTGGTCTGATGGAAGGTTTCACTTCCCACGTTAACCGCGTCCTTCTCTCCTCACCAAAGGTTACCCCTTGGATGCCTCTTTCATTTTAGACAATTCCCAGTGTTGTCCACGGCACCTTCCGTGGCTTTAGGAGAAAAAGGCTTCCCCTGAAGTTCAAGGAGTCACAGCAGTCAAAGGCAATACCAAAAAGCCCTTTTATCTGTCGCGCTGTTTCTTTTAGGTCTTAGGAATGAACTTCCTCGTTAACTCAACATAGGTATTCTGGGATTTTTCTCTCAGGAGAGTTAGGTATTTTTACAAGAAATCCGCAAAAGAGGCTTATTTGTGCAAGGAAACAATGTCTAGTTTTCCCAGGATTGTGTGCATACAATCTTAGTAAGTAGGAGCAAAAAAATCGGTAAATACGGTCCCCTCCAGCAAGCCAGCACGGGTCAATGTTTCGTCTTCTCACTGTATTTTGTATGTATGTGTGTGCATCTTAAACAAACAGGACTTGGAGAAGCCTGGGGCCACTCCAGCCGAACCAGCCCGCTGGATAATGTTGGACGAGAACTGGGATCCCATCTTTTGCAGGTACTGGTCTGGAAACGACAGCCATACGGTATTAATGATTAAAGAAATCATTCCCTTTTCTGAGCTTCTTAATTGCCGCCTTGACTAATTTTTAACTGTTCACGTGTTTAACACCGAGGGGGACAGGAGAGGACCAACCTCACAAACAGGAACGGTCGCGCTTCAATGTCGGGCTGTGATTTGGTCCCTCTGAGTCCTTGGCCAACACAGGGACCACCGTGAGGGATCCGCGGTGTGGGTGCCGGGATACATGAGAATGATGGCTTTCCCCCAAATTATTAAGGAGGTGACAAGTCCTGTCGTTGTGCTGAAGCTCAGGGTGGTTTAGAGAAGGGGAGAGGCTGGACAGAAGGGCCCAGTAAGCACAGCAATTAGCATAGATACAAATCAGGTAGGACACATTGGAAAACTCATTGCGGCCTGAAACATTAAAGAATATTAGAGGTCACAGTCATCAGGCATTTTTGGTGGGGTCGCGTGGCTTTTGGGGAGGTCTATTCTGCCCTCAGCACACTCACAACTCCCATCCATCTCTGCTGACAAGCGCCGGACAAATCGTCCCGTCTCTTATTTACCCTGCGGAGTTTTACACTCTCTTTGCTCACTCAAAGTCTCCTTAGCAAATATCCAAACACCAAACCTGCAGCGACATTTGAAATGGGATAGAAGTATTCGGGATTTCTGGGGCTATCATATTAATCACCGGGTAGCCAGTACCAGCTGATTACCTGGTGAGTACGTGGGGATTACCTGATACTTCCCAGGCACTTTGCATTCCTTCTGCACCCCCGAGAAGCGGGATTGTATCTCAGGGCTCCAGGAGCTTTAGAATGAATCCTTCCCAGGACTTGCCCATTTCTTTCCAACCTTTTGAATACATACAGCCTGAACAGGGATGTCCGTTTGCTAAAATAAATCCGAGGGACGGGCACTTCACGGATCTGTTTGTTGCATCTATACGTCTGTCTATTGATATATTTATACTTGCCATAATTCCCACCCCTCATCTCTTTATTTCTTTCTGTTCCTTTTCCTGCAGACGCTGGACGGTTTCATATTTGTTGTGGCTCCGGATGGCAAGATCATGTACATCTCGGAGACCGCCTCGGTGCACCTGGGACTGTCGCAGGTACGCTGCGGTAGCCTCTTGCCCCCTTGTGCCATCCCCTTTCCCGACGCCTGACAGGGGAGGGGCGTGAGGGAAGAATGAGCGGTGCCGTCGGTGAAAGCCTTCCTCCCCCTCCTCTTCCTCTCTCACAGGTAGAGCTGACCGGCAATAGCATTTACGAGTACATCCACCCCGCCGACCACGATGAGATGACGGCGGTTCTGACGGCCCACCAGCCTTATCACTCGCATTTTGTGCAGGGTAAAGTAAACATCCCTCCGCTCATCTCACTCCCCCCTCCCCTCCGCCGCTAGGCTTGCGCCGCCGCGGAACGAACCGCGGAGGAGCGCCGGAGCCTGCGTCTCACCCCAGCTCTGCCTTTCCACCCTCTCAGAGTACGAGATCGAGAGGTCCTTTTTCCTGAGGATGAAGTGCGTCCTGGCCAAGAGGAACGCGGGTCTCACCTGCGGGGGCTACAAGGTGCGTGCCCACGGCCAGGACACCCTCCCAGCCTTCCCATCCCCCTGCTCCGACAGCACCGAGCACGTCGGGAGGGCGGTGCAAACGGGGAGAGGAGTGGGGATGAGTCCTCTTCCCGCGGGGGCTGGTACAGCCCGGGACTCTTTCATGTGGTTCTGAGCCAGAATTTCGCTCGGAGATTCAGGTTGAAGAGCTCAAACCGCAAACCCCAAGCCGCCGAGTTCCCCACGGGGTATATTTTGGGGGGTTTTCCGATTTTGCTTTTTCAACTGAACCTCGCACAACCGCTGACGTTCCCGAGGTGTCCGTGGCAGCTGTCAGGTGACACAATGGAAGCCTTGGGTTAATTTCTTTCTTTATCGAGTAGCTCGTCAGCATCAGGGGCAGCTCTGCAAGTCAAGTGGTTTGCCCGGGTGTTTCGCACAGTTCTCTCCTCGGGGAGAGGACAATCCTTTGCTCTCCTACCTTCTCGCTGCTTTGATGTCAGCTGTACAACACCTGGGAGCGGTGGGTCCCTGTGACCCGAGGAGGTGTTTTGCTGCTATGTACCGTAGAACACCATCTGTTGGACTCCTCGTAGGGGGAAACACCCTCATAACAGAGAAGTAAGGTGGAAGTCCACAGCAATCTCATCTGTAAGGATACATGTAGGAGACATATGTAAATCTACGTCCAAAGAGATGCTCTGGCTATGGATCACGTCTGCCTTATCTATAGAATAGACATATCTTACACATGTGACATATGCACACATGTAAACTCTCTCTCACACGCATATATTCTTCATTACAAAGTTGTAACTGGCTTGGCACTCCCGCGTCTCATTTTTAGAAGAGTAGTAAAAGCGTCCTTAGGAGGTGGTCCAAAAACCGCTTAAGGCAGCGGGGGTAAAAAAGGTCTCGTTGACTTTAAGGGGTCTCATATCAGTGCTGAACTCTCGTATGGAAAAAAAACCCCAAACCAATCAAAACAACCCCGACTCAAAGAGGAAGGTGGAAAGCCCGCGGACAGTGGGTCCCCTGTCCCCAGTCCGGGTCCCCTGTCCCCAATCCTGGTCCCCTCGCTGTCACAGCACACCCTTCCCCCACTAGTGCTAGGCAGCCCCTGAGCTTTCCTCTGTCTCCGGTAGGTCATTCACTGCAGCGGGTACCTGAAGATCCGCCAGTACAGCCTGGACATGTCCCCCTTCGACGGCTGCTACCAAAACGTTGGCTTGGTCGCCGTGGGCCACTCGCTGCCGCCCAGCGCCGTGACGGAGATCAAGCTCCACAGTAACATGTTCATGTTTCGGGCCAGCCTAGACATGAAGCTCATATTCTTAGATTCCAGGTAGAGCTGGGGTCATTTCCAATCCATTTCCCTAGCCTGTCCCTTCTTGTCCCCCGTGCTTCCTTTCCTATCCTCTAACCTACTGCATTTGCTGCTTGTGTCTCTTGCAGGGTAGCTGAGCTAACAGGATACGAGCCCCAGGACTTGATAGAGAAGACCCTTTACCACCACGTCCATGGCTGTGATACCTTCCATCTGCGATGCGCACATCACTTGTGTAAGGAGATGATGTTCTTGTAGAGTCCCTGCCCCTCACCCCCAACCTTCTCTCTCTGCAGATGGTCTTTGGGTTTGCTAGGATTTACCTCTAGGTCGGAATGAGAGAAAAACAGCTCACTGGAAGGGAGATTAAGCAAAATCTGCGTCAAGTTTTAAGGGAACAAGTCCTTAGAGACTGAACTCCGAGCTGGAGGCAGGAGGGAGACGAAGGGGATCGGCAATGAAAAGCCATTTTTCCCTTCCCACCTCCCTGTTTGTTGTAGGACAAGAGCTCCTCTGCACACACCTCGGGCGCTGAGTTGCCTTCCAATTCCAGTTAGGAAAAAAAACCCGAACCCTTTTTTCTTACTCCAAAAAGCCACACCAATGAAATCCAAATACTTCTGTTCCATTTCCACCAAGTCTCACAAATCTCCCCCGTGTATCTAATTTTGACTACAGTGGTGACCCCGATTCGGAGAGCTGGGTTTTGTTCTCTTTTTGATATCACGATGACATTAATATATGGAGAGATGAAGAAAAAGAATATTAATTTCCGGTAAATTTCCTTACAGCGAATGTAACGAGAAGAGATAAACCCCAAAGCCAGATTTATAGATTTAGATCTCGGTGACGATGCGTCGGGAATTCAGCTCCCCCTTCCCTCCTGGGGTACCCACCCTGCCCCACCAATCTCCTCCGAGAACGAGCGGAGAGATTAGCTCTGGTTTGGGGATGCCCGGGGGGTGTCCACCACCCTTGCCCAAGGGGGTTTCTGTCCACGCCACTTCCTCGTGTGATGTTAAAGGGTTCCCAGCCCTTCTCCTCGCCCATTTTACTGTGAGGGTGAGGGAGCACTGGAACAGGCTGCACAGAGGGGTTGTGGAGTCTCCTTCCTTGGAGGTCTTCAAGACCCACCTGGACATGTTCCTGTGTGACCTGATCTAGGTGAACCTCCTTCTGCAGGGGGGTTGGACTGGATAATCTCTAAAGGTCCCTTCCAACCCTACCGTTCTATGAGGCTCTGGGTGGCGGGGGTGGGGGTGTCACCCCCTTTCCCAGGGCCGAGCAAAAAGGTGATGGGAGCCGCTCTGAGGCTCTCCCTGCTTTGTCCCCGCAGTGCTAGTGAAAGGGCAAGTGACCACCAAGTACTACCGCTTCTTGGCCAAGCACGGCGGCTGGGTGTGGGTGCAGAGCTACGCTACCATCGTGCACAACAGCCGCTCCTCCCGCCCGCACTGCATCGTCAGCGTCAACTACGTCCTCACGTAAGTCAGCCCTCCCTGGGGCCGCCCCGAAGCCACTGGGCACCTGTCCCTACAAGAGCCGGGCCCTTCGTCCGCTCCTTCCTCCCGCCCCTCCTCTTCCCCCTCTCCCCGCTGGCGGCTGACCCCCTTCGCCGCCGCTCTGCCCAGGGCGGGCTCGCCAGGTCTGCTAGGAAACACACCCAACACTTTCATCTAGATGAAGGGTTTCCCGTCTGCCCGTTCCTTCCTCCGTCGATTTAGATTTAGAGGTTTGTCACCCACATATTTTGCTGCTCCCCCCCTCCCCCGGTTTCAATGCACCCAGCATTAAATAAAATGTAATTCAGCTTTTCTTGAAACAAGGAGGTTTCCACGGACGGAGTTATTTATACTCAACAAACAGGACATCTGTTTTTCTTTTCAAAAATCTGGAGTTTGAAGTTCTTAATTTCATCCAGAGTCTCTATCAAAGCTCCGAGATTTCTTTTTTGTTCTTGGAGAGCGATACTTACCAGTGAACCGCAAAGAAAAGTTGGTGACCAGAAGGGTCAGTTAAACTTCTTAAGAAAGAAAATCAAATAGAATTGTTTTAAAAACAAACAAACAAACAAAAAAAGGCCAAGAGTGGCTGCTGAGATCCCGGATTTCTCACCGTATCTCCTTGTATCTGGAGATTGCAAGGTTGTGCTCTAGCTATACAGCTCGAACTGAAACCCAGAGGCCCAAATGAGGGAGGGGAAGCTCTGTCCGACTGTTTTTGAAGCGTTTTGCGTTGTATTTGTTGTTATCTCCTCTGGCCACGGCAGGAACCGCTGGCGGCACCGCTGATGCTTCATTAGGATGCTTCATTAGGATCCGGTCAGGTCGGTGGTACCTCGTGGATCCCACGGGCTGAGGATTCCTCTGCTGCGCTGCTCATTTTGTATTCTGGAGGCAAAGATAGGAAAGGTCTGAGAGGCACAACCCTCCCCTCTCCTAAAGCTGCCGTCCAGCCGTTTCGTGCCTGCGCAGATAGTGAGTGGTTTGGTAGCCGAGGTTAAAACGTGCATCCCAAAATGAAGTGGCTGGGTCAGGAGTCAGTTATCCCGGGCATGTGTACAAAGGGGATATTGCTCGGACGAAATCACTTTGGTAGGTGATGTGATAACGGGCACCGTGCTCTTAAGCCGAGCAGGTAGGGGTTGATTGCTCCTGCATGAAAAAGTGTATTGGGTCAGCACACTGGTGTCGGGAGAGAACTGCGATTCCCCTTTTTCACCTTAAAAAGGGATGCCTGGCGCGGCGGGATAGTGCTCTGGCATTCACCCGGCAAGGATAAGGATTAGCAAAGACATGAGCACCCCTGTTCTAGCTTCACCCTGTACCACCCCCCTTCTGTGTTCTTTCCGCTGTTTATGCTTCTCAGAAAAGCCTAAGCTCTTGCCCTTAGGTGAAAAAGGAACCGCAATTAAAGTAGTCAGTGGATCCTAACTCTCAGAAACAAGGGAGCCAAAGGCAACCTTCTGCTAGAGTGGTTTTGCATCAGAAACGCTACATGCTTTCCTATAAGCACCTGAGATTATGGCTCGTTTCCCTCTCCTTTAATCCCAAAGGCGTGAACATCAGTCACGGAACTCTACCTGAAATGACCCGAGTGGAAATGAAATATCCCAGCGGGTTTTCTTAAAGTCAGCTGGGGATGCGGCTCCATCTGTTCCCTGCTTGCCGGGGGCACCCGCCACACCACCAGCATTTCAGGCTGGCACAAGCAAGTGGGGGCTACCCTGGGCAGGCAGGAAAACCCCTCCGAGCCGTCTTCTAGGAGCGGGACCGAGCAAACCGTGTGCTACTCTAGCCCCCTTGTCTCCGCCAGCCGGCTCGGATGGGTTGGGGACACGGTGCTCAACCTCACCCCAGCCCTTCCGCGGCTCCAGGGCCGGCTGCGCGGGTGCGCTTCCTCCGCACCTTCCCCGGGGGGCGGCTGCAGTTCCCGCACCCCGCGGCTCCGCTCCCCGCATGCCTGGGGCCGGGGAACCCCCTAACAGGGCACTGCAGAGGAGCTGGTTTTCCCTTCAGGAGCGGTACCTACACAGCAACAGCTTCGCATTTTAGTGTGTGTATACGGATTTTAAGAACAAGGTTATGTTTAAACCTCTTTTCATCCGGGCTGATGTGTAGGAGGGGTATAGTTGTTCTTTAAGTGCTTCGCTTGGAGAATGAGGTTACACCGGCTTGTAACCTGGGTCTAAGTCTGCCTGGAGTGCAGAGGCTGGTGAGAGGGCAGGGAGGGATCCCGCCCTCCCCAATACAAATTGTGAATGCTCCTACGGCTAGCCTGCAGCTTGGAAAAAGAAATGAGAGGAATGGGCCCTCTGCGTGTGCTTGCAAGCAGGGAGAGGGCTGTTTTCTTTACAGAAGTGAGGTATAATTCATCCTCTGAAATGGGTAACCTGGGGCGGAGAGAAGCTGCTGGGGAGAGGTTCATGGGCGGGAGGATGCTGAAGTCCTTGTGCCTAGAGCCGACTTCATTGCTTCAATGAGCAATTCAGAGTCAAATAAGGAAAGTAGTTGGTGAAAATGCAGGGGAAAACGAGAGGTTACAGGACTTGATGTTTTCCTTTGGTATGAGATAGGCTCCCCTCCAGGAGGGCCGAGTTACTGGTGTAAATCCTGTAGCTACTGCAGCTCCTGAAGGATGGATTATTCCAGTAAACCAGGAAGATATACGTGTGTGCCCTGTGGGTTCCTCCTGTGTTTCACCCACCTGGCATGGGTTGTGTGGCAGAGGTGCTTCTGCAGCAGCAGTTCCTGGCAGAGGCACAGCTCTGCCTGCTGCAGCCTCATCGTGTTACAAACCCGGCGATGAAAAACGTGCCTCCGAAAGAGAAAGCCAAACCTTTGCCTATCAAGTTTCGTGTGTGGAAGCTGAGGAGGAGGGACAAGATGGGCAAACGCGTGAGTTTGTGTTATAAAACAAGGAGTGGTGTTTGGGATGGCAGGGTGGAGCTTGGAAGGTGCGATGCCTCTTACCAAAGAATCCTTTGGAAATAGGAAGTGTTGGTCTTTTTCACTGATTTGGGATGACAATAGCCAAAGGGATCCGAAGATATGGTGCAGGTTCTTCACCTTCTGAGTCCCTGCTCTTTTCCTACCGTGCTTCTTCACTCAGTGAAAGCTCCAGGAGTTGTTTTCAGGAGAAACCTTTTGTTGCCTTTGAGAGGAACCCAAATGCTCTGAGGCTTTGTGAAGGAATGGGTACTTAGTAGCAAGAGTACCGAACTGGTCTGGAGGGCCAGTTTAGGTGCAGGCTAAGCAGGAAGAGTGAAAAATCTCTTACCTTACAGTTTCACAGCTCCCTTGGGAGATAGAGATGATGAAAACAGAAAGAATGAGACAGGTTTTATGTAGAAGGGACCCCTCACCCCTTAGTTAAGAAGAGAAAACGGGTCATTTCCATCTTCCACAAACCTCAAGCTTTGAGAAAGAGAATCCTAGGCTTGAGAACAAATGTCTGTGATAAGGACACACGGTGAACAAAACAGATACAGTGGCAAGAGCATTTTAGCAACAAGAGGAAAGGTTCTTTTTAATGTAATTGCAGTGTGTAAAAATGAGTATAAATTACCTTTAGGCTTCAAAGACATCTGTTGCTCTTCTTTGCATTGCACTTGGTGTATATGGTGCACCCACAGAAGGAGAATGTTTGTTTCTTTTCTTATTTGTTCTCTACACACCCTTGCCAGGCCATTGATTATCAGCTGTGCATGTTTATCACACAAAGGGACTCGAGTCAGAGTCAATTAATAGAGAATGCAACTGCTGAAGTTCAGTTTCCATTCAGAACGCAAACAAACCTCCCTGCAAACAACTGGGTAACACAAAGTGCAAACCCTTTGGCTTTTTGAGCAGGAGCAAAGATGATAATATTTGGTCCCTGGAGAAAGCTGAGGAAGTTTCCCTACATCCATTTCATTGTCCTTTAGCATTTAAAAGAACAGCAAGAGGGGTAAGATGTACAGATACTGTGGATTAGGGACCTAATTGCGACTAATCTCTGTTCTGGTGATATAGTACCTGTGTGATATAGTTCCAGTTGACCTCTTCCCATCACGTTATGGAACTGGCTGATTAGGAGCACAAATTGAGTGTGATTTGTTTGAAAGATTATTTCAGGAGTAACTGCCATGCTGACAAATGTTTTGCCTCACGATGTCGTAAATGCAATTTAGAGTAAATTAACTGTTAATTGCATCCACGGGCTTAATCTTTAAATTAGTATTACTATTTATGGCTTTAAATCTAAAATGATTGCGTAAGCAATGTGTTACCATTGTGTGTGAGGTCTCAGTCTTTGAAAAGAGTCCTCCTGACATATTTAGCCACCTTTAGGGACGTTGGTATTTCAAGTGGAAACAAAACTCTCCCTGTATTTTTGGAGAGTTACAGTAGCTTTTCATAGGAATCCTCTTTTTGGCCTGTCTCCAAGACATCAGGTTTCTCCTCATTCTCTTCCTAGTCAATGGGAGAATCCTCAAACTGTATTTCCACATCTAGAGGTCTCCCTTTCTTAAGTGTTTCTCTTAAAGTAACCTGTTTGGAATTGCCACAGAGTCCTCTCCCCAGTCAGAGGTAGATATCTGGTATCTCTCGAGTGTGTGATGGAGTGTGTAGGATAGCAAATACAGTTGGGAAAGTTATTACTTGCAGAATTAATCCTGGACACCCTTTCTCATATAATTAGTGGAATTAATCAGAGAACTGCTGGAGAGAGGCCAGCACAGGGCCACCAGGATGATCAGGGGACTGGAGCATCTTTCATACGAGGAAAGGCTGCGGGACCTGGGGCTGTTTAGTCTGGAGAAGAGGAGACTGAGGGGGGATCTCATTCACATTTACAGATATCTGAATGGTGGGTGTCAGGAGGTTGGGGCAGCACTTTTTTCTATAGTATCTAGTAACAGGACAAAGGGTGACAGGATGAAGCTGGAACACAAAATGTTAAATTGAAACATAAGGAAAAGCTCTTTGAGTGTGAGATGAGGGAGCCCTGGCCCAGGCTGCCCAGGGAGGGTGTGGAGGCTCCTTCCTTGGAGGTCTTCAAGACCCACCTGCACATGTTCCTATGAGACCTGATCTAGGTGACCCTGCTTCTGCAGGGGGGTTGGACTGGATGATCTCTAAAGGTCCCTTCCAACCTCTACCATTCTATGATTTGTTGTATGAGTAAGCTTACTCATCTAGTGCTGATACTCAAGACAAAGCTTTAACTGGATAGTGTGTTTTCTCTTAAGTAGTTTATAAAGCAAACACATATTTGAGTTGCTGCTTTTCTTTTATATTTCTCTGGGTTGGATATTTTGCAGCTTGTTTAATTGTGCACAGAGCCAGGTCCCAGTTTATCTGTTCAATCTGCAATGGATTTTTCCTAGGACTGGAAAGCCTACCATCATTCACATGATTTGATTAGCAATGTAAATCTATCGAGGGATTGCTTTAATAAATCAAAATGCTTGGGGAAGCCTATGGCTCAAAGGAGAAAAGCACAGGATTCCTCTTGAAGCACTCAGTGTAGCATCCCGTTTGTTCACCATTAGGTTTTATTACAGACTTGTCTCCCTGGAACATTGTTTATCTGTTTCTTGCAAATAGGAGACAGGCTTTTCCAGGTGTCCACAATAAGTTCCTGCAGTTCTTTGTTCGTGTAAGGGCTTTCTTAGCTACCATTTGCTTAATTTACTCCAAATTTCTACGCTTGTATTTAAACCAGGTGACTGTAATGACCAAAGCATTACAACTCTGGGACAGTCTACAGTCACTGCTCGGATGAGGAAGGTTTTATTTGTGAGAGTAGGGGTTACAGGGCTGCAGCTCAGAGCCACAGGGGACAACAAAACCCTCAGCTGCTAGTTTAAATGCATGCATGTTAATAGTTTCACGTGGCATGAAATTCAGAACTGCAGGTAAGGCCCTCTCTATCCCAAGGAAGAAAAGTGACTTCAAATGCTTTCCACTTCATCCTTTCCCCATTCAGTGTGTGCTTGCTGTTCCATGCCTTTGCAAACTCCCTCCTCCTAACCACTGAGTTACAGATCTTGTAAAATGATTGTCTGAGGTTGAGACACATTCAGCAGGGGCAATGGCTCAAGCAATTACTATCTCCAGCTGTCTGCCTCACTCTACTGATGAAAGGTACAGGGCCTGCTCCAGGGGCTCTTACTCCTAAAATATCACAGTTTATGGTTTAAGGTAAACTGCCACAGGTTTCTCTTTACATGGAAGCATTGGGCTGTACACTGTGGCACAGCTGTTCCTGCTAGAGAGGTTGTTCACACTTTTATCTTTGCTCTGCCCTTCCATACTCTGAATGGCATAATTGAGGCTTGTGAACACCACCACAGCAGCTGGGTGCTTCAGTCTCTTTGGGGATCAGCCCCCACGACCCTATTTCATGGCAGAGGGGCCCAGACCACAGGCCTAGGAGATCTGGGTTATATTCACTGCTCTCTGATAGTTCAGAATGCTGATGGCAAGCGAGGCAGTTGGAAGAGTGTCTGCTGGTTTTTACCACACCATATTTATATCTTGGCTGTGGGTTGTGTTAGTGTCTGTTGTATGGAACAGGAAGGCCAAGCACTTGAGCTGCTACCAAAGAACTCTGCTCTGTGCTATCACCTTCTCAATGCTCTGCACAAAACTGGATGCAGAACTGGCTCCTGCTTTTGTAACAACAGCAAGTGTGTTTTCCTTAAACAGGTTTCCAGTTTTACTAGCTCCCTGGCGTTTCCTTAGTCTGTTGCATGTTTGCTCTTGTTGCTCTGTGCTGCACCTCGGTGCTGCTGTGATTCCCATGTTGTTTCACTCTAATTATCATGAGATATGACAGGTGTGATAAGTTACTAAACTTGCTTCTGAAGTAGGCTCTTCCCTCTGCATCATAGTGCTACTTTTGAATCGTGCAACACAAGTGTGGTATTTCGACATGGCCTAAATTAAGTGTTAACAAATAAATCTCCTTTGTCCGTTCAACAGTGGCAAGTATCTGTTTAAAATCTAATTCTCCTTCCCTCACCTCTCTTTTGTACTTTACAGCGTGGGCCAGGCTCCAGCACACATGTTCATACTCAGTAGGTTACTTCAGAGGCAGAGCCTTTCACTTTGATGACACTATTTATGGAGGCAGGCATCGCTCTGTGTGAACAAGGGTACAGCGTCTGACCCTTCTGAAGGCTTGGGATGGCTGCAGTCTGGAGCCAATCACACACTCTTTAACACAGTCAGACCATTCATTCCTGTTGTTGTCTTTTGTTATCATCCACTTAGTGCAATTAAATTGCAGAAGTCCCAATTTGCTAAAGCACTTGAGCACGCGGGCAGGCTCTAAGAGTGCTTGGACATGACTTTCAGTACATGATTATATCCTAGTGAATTCAGTTTTGGAATGAAAAAAATCCCCACTTAGGCACCACACTTAGAAATAAGAATATTCCTTGGCTTTGCCAGGCAGAGATGGCTTGAAAGATGGGTTTGTTACTGTCTTGAATCGAGACCTAATAAAGAACAGCCGTAGTTTTTCAGCTACAAACCACTGGGTATAAATCTTGGGGGCAGCAATGTTGAAAATAACAGCTATTATCTGCTGAAGTTTCAGTGCAGCTATGGCAACTCAAATGCCTGGCTGACTAAAGCTTGGCTGTATCCCTAGCATTGTGTGTGGATGTTTTGACATGACCTAGAGTAAAGAACTTTAAACCCATCCAGTGTTCAGCGTTGTTACATCAGGGCTGTGGGTTAGGAAGCGAACATGCACAGCCTGCCTTTGAAGGCAGCTTGTTCCCAAGTAGCCTGTGGCTTTTGGTCATCTCTGTACTGTGTTTGGCAGCTGGTGTCTGGGCTGTTGCTATAGAAAACTCTGTCCCTCTGGCTTAGGCCTTGGTTAACTGAAATTCACCCAAAGGCATTGCAAGCTATTTTTCTCTTGCTGTTACCAAAGACTGTTTTGTACATAGAACAAATTAATATCATCTTTAATGACTGCTCCATGAGGCATATCCCAGTAGAGTATTTGCCTTAATAAAGGCTAGATTGGGGGATAAATAGCCTGTTGATTCTGTTGATTTTAAGGTGTGAGTAGCAGAGTTAAAGTGACATCTTCTGAAAGATGAGCCACAGAGATGATGGAGTGGAGCATCTCCCTTATGGTGAAAGGCTGAGGAAGCTGAGGCTCTTCAGCTTGGAGAAGGGGAGACTGAGGTGTGACCTCATTCATGTTTACAAATACATAAAGAGGTGGGTGTCAGGAGGATGAAGCCACGCTGTTCTCAGTGATGGCCAATGATAGGACAAGGGGCAATGGGTACAAGCTGCAACAGAAGAGTTTCCAAAGAAATATAAGGAAGAACTTCCCTGTTGAGGTGAGGGAGCACTGGAAGAGGCTGCCCAGATGGGCTGTGGAGTCTCCTTATCTGGAGACATTCCAACCCAGCTGGATGAGTTCCTGTGTGACCTACTCTAGGTGGCCCTGCTCTGGCAGGGGGGTTGCACTGGATGAGCTTTTGAGGTCCCTTCCAGCCCTTGAGATTCTGTGATTCTGTGATATGATCAGCCTCCTTAGTGCTTTCCAGTCTGTGAAAACCATCAATGGCAGTTGGGATGTGGCTTCAGTCCAGGGAAAACCGCATATCTGTGTGACTACAACTGTGCAACTTAACGTGGGAATATGCAGTTAAGACTGCCATGGTGATGTCTAGTGAGTTCAAGAAAGTGGCAGCGGAGAAGGTGCATGGCAGTGTTTGCACAAGTGTGATATTCTGGAGTTGCTGTGTATGTGCTACAGTGGTGGGCACCAAAAGTACAGTGAATCTTGTGCTTTATCATATACTGAACTTGTTGCAGTGTTGGTCTAAGGATGGCAGGATGGCATTGGAGTCAATCTTCATGTACGCTGCAGACATTTTAACGGGAACATACAGTGGCCTGGTCAGAGACACAACTGGGTACCCAGAACTCCTTGTTAAATGTGCATGTGAAGCAGTGACAACAGAGTGGCTGAAGCCAGCTAAGGACCTTGCCTGTCCTAGTCAAAGCAAGGATCAAGAGGGCAAAGGTGCTATATAGATAGATATACATTTCTGAGGAAAATTGTAGATAGATATTATTGTACTAGTGAGGCCTCATCTGGAGTCCTGTGTCCAGTTCTGGGCTCCTCAGCTCAAGAGGGACAGGGAAGTGCTGGAGAGAGGCCAGCACAGGCCCACCAAGATGAACAAGGGTATAGAACATCTTTCATATAAGGAAAGGCTGCAGGAACTGGGGCTGTTTGGTCTGGAGGAGACAGAGGGGGGATCTCATTAATATTGACATATATCTAAGTGGTGGGTGTCAGGAGGTTGGGGCAGCACTTTTTTCTGTTGTATGCAGTGACAGAACAAGGGGTGATGGGATGAAGCTGGAACACAAGAAGTTCCATTTAAACACAAGGAGAAACTCCTTTGGTGCTGAGGTGAGGGAGCCCTGGCGCAGGCTGCCCAGGGAGGGTGTGGAGGCTCCTTCCTTGGAGGTCTTCAAACCCTACCTGGACACGTTCCTGTGTGACCTGATCTAGGTGACCCTGCTTCTGCAGGGGAGTTGGACTGGATGATCTCCAAAGGTCTCTTCCAACCTCTACCATTCTGTGATTCTATGAATTTGTATTTATTTGTTGAGAAATTTTAGTTGTGCCTTGTAAATATTTCACTACCTAGAACCATTCAACCCACTGGAGAGTTACCCTTCAGCTTCATAAGCTGGAGTTTAACACGGGCATGCATTGCCAGCACTGCATATGGTAGTGGTGAGTTGTTAAGTCTATTGTCAAAAAGCACTAAGCACCATTTAAAAAGTCTCTTTTCTGAGTTTGATAGCAGGTGTAGGGTCACCAATAGTTGTGCAACAGCTGGTAGTTACTCAGTGGCCCAGAGGGTTTAGGTATTAAAGTGGCTTATCTTTTATCACTTTTAACATTTAATAGATCTACTTAACAGATATAATCATGTATAATGTATACCTTGAATTGACAGAATCAATGAATACCAGGAGACCAAAGTTCTTGCCTGTCTTTCTCTCCTTACCTCCTCTAAAATGTAAGAAAAGCAAGGTTCAGTTGGTAAGCATTTATTAAGTATCATGTCATGGTTGCTTGCTTTGAGGGTAGATAATGGCAGACAATGGCCATCAGAGGCAAAGTGCTGCCCCTTGGCCAAAGCTGAGGAACTGTAGACAAGTGGACTGGAAAGACTTTCAGTGTAGAAAAGTCTTGCTTCTTCTGAGGAAGCTGGAAATCTTATGACAGGAAAGGAGTAAACCAATGAAAGAACAAGTGATTTAAGGTAAATGGGACCTCCTTACTAGATGGTGTTTGTGAATCCTTTTAGACTCAACGTGGCTCTTCATGGTGGGCTGCAGATGATGAGAAAAACAGGCTGGAATGATGGGCAAGTATGTTGTGAGGCATGCAGATAGGAAGTGTCTCAAGGAGGAATGGACAGAGTGAATAGTGAACTATTTTTCAAGTGCTCTGTTTATTTGATTTCTCAAATCAACTACTCCCAGATCACAGAAGCTTATCCATAAAGCCATCACAGAAAAGCTAACTAATTCTTTTAAGTGTTAACTTTGAGCTCTTAGGAAGGTTGCCACAACAAAAGCTTTAAATACGGGGAGCAGAGAGGAGTGGATAAAATCTGAAGTATCAATACATTAACTTGTCCAGTAAGCTATTGAAGGTAATCACAGCCAATTGTCAGGACCACTCTATGCTGCACAGTTTCAAAAGAACTGAAGTAGGAAATTGCTTAACTGTGGTGCCACAGAGTGTAACAGAAGAACAGCTACACAGGATCAGGCACATGCTGATAGTGACCATGCTGGATACTTGGGAGAGTTTAAAAATAAGACAGGCATGAAGTAAAGCTTCCCCAGCACTTTCTTCCAGTCTTCAAGAAGTTCAAATGACTTCCTAGAAAGAGATATGAGGTCTTTTAATGTATCAGTGGTCAGTGTTTAGTATGTTGGGGTTTTTTTTCTCCACAAATTCATCTGTTTACTTTTTGAAACCATTTGAGCTTTTGCCAGGTTTAAGCTACTGTGGTAAGAAAAGTCTTCTTCTTGTTGTTAAAGTGCCATCTTTTCATTCCTTTCATAGCCCCTACTTCTTGTGTTAGAATAAAAAGTGAAAAACTGCTTCCTACTAATTTTCTCCCTGTTGCTCACAATTTACAGCTTTACCACTGGTTCCCAGTCATCCCAAGCAGTCTCCTTCATTGTTCCTCATAGAGAGGCAGTTCTGAGCCCACCATACTTGCTGTCCCACTCTGAGCTTTTCCAGGTTATCATATGGAATGGTCAGAGTATATAATGCTTGAGGTGTCAGTGCAAGAGGGGTTTGTGCATGAAAGGAGGCATAATCCTCCTTTTTATAATCCTCATTCACTGCATAAATATGCACTGATGTGCATTTTCTTACACACAAGGCAGTCTGTGTCATCAGTGACCTCTCTGCAACATGATGCATCTTTTGTGAAGCTTCTCAGTGCAAGTGGTGTAACATATAAATTAGAGGGTTCTTCACCATCATTGAGATTAAGGCTACTAGTTTTAGAAAGCAAAATCTAAACCTAAGATCTAAGTTTTAAAGACTCAACTTAAGCTCCATAGAGGAAAGTGTTGTACATGCTTCTAACGACTTGGAGTCCATAGCTTCATAGTTGTTGTTTGTGGTTTCTAAACATCCAGAAACAGGACTTTTATCCAAATTTTGTTGCTTAAAAAACATAAATTGGTCAAATCTTGAAAGTAAGTTGGCTGTTTTAGCCCTTTTCTTTGCCATGAGGGGACAGAACTGGTATAAGGCTCTTATCTCAAAAAAGTGCTTAGATTTTAAGATGAAAACACCCAACATCCTTCATGAAAATCATGAGAAACTCTTTTTGTTTCTCCTTATAACATAATCTGATGTACTGTAGGCATCCTTAGGATTTACAAAGCTGTCTTCCTTTATAATGTCTTCCAAAAAAGCATCAGCATCCTCCCAAATCCTTTTGTCCAATCATATCATATAGCTATCTAGTGGGCTGTTTCCAATAGTTTCTACTCAGTTAGGCAGACAATAACAATGGTATTACATGTATTCAATCAAGCATTTTTATTCATAGAATACACCTCAAATTTATTTTAGCAGTTTAAATAAGTGAGTTTAATGTATATTTAGTCAGGCATTACAGTAGTGGGGGCTTAAATAGATTAGAAATAAATGAATCCAATTAAAGAACATGTCTGTGAAATGTGATGTGTCATAGGCATGAATGAACTGTTTGCACAGCAACTGTAAAGAAATCATTAATGATTAACTATCTAGAAGAGGTTTAATCAAGGATAAATGGTATAGGATATAGTTTAAAACATTTGCATGGAATACATGGACATTCTGGAATAATAAATACATGCTTCACATGAATAGTGACACAAGTGCTGGTGCTGGGAGATGTATTTTTTGTTATCTGTGGTAGATGTGCAGCCAGGGGTTGCAGCTATTTAGCTTAGTAACATTAGCTCTCATGCATAGATAGTGGGAGATTATTCCTTCCCACAAAAAAGCTGCAGTTTAATAGGCAAATCAGACAAAGATATTTCACAAAAGAAATGTTTCCTGTAGGAACATAAATTGTTATTCTCCCTTTCAGAGCTAATACTCAGCAACGTTAAAGTAGGGATTCTCACAAGTGATTAGTGCTGGGCTAAATTTCACCCTACCAAAATGGTAAGTCCCAGTGGCCACCTTAAGGGTAAGCTCTGGCAAATGGCAAGTGCTTGCTTAAATCACACAATACATGATTTGTCAGTGTGGCAACAGTAGTCTGTAGAAGGAGCCTCCATCCCCTCCCTGGGCAGCCTGGGCCAGGGCTCCATCACCTCAACACTGACATAGTTTCTCCTTATGTTTCAATGGAACTTTTTGTGTTCCAGCTTTATCCCATCACCCCTTGTCCTGTCACTGGATACAACAGAACAAAGTGCTGCCCCAACCTTCTTACACCCACCATTTAGCTATTTGTCAATATTAATGAGATCCCCCCTCAGTCTCCTCTTCTCCAGACTAAACAGCCCCAGCTCCCACAACCTTTACTCATAAGAAAGATGCTCCAGTCCCCATCTTAATACATAAAAATATTAAGAAGTCTGGGATGGGAAATTCTACACTGTATAACAGCAAAGCTGATGCAGTGTTGTCAGTCTGGGTTTCTGCAAAACAGAAACTGCCTCACAGGGATACGTTTGTGTGGCATTAACTCCTAACAGGGTGCTGTATCCATGCACTCATTGGTGCACTGAGATGGTTTTGGTTTTTATGGAGTGGTTGAAAGGGAGTAGTAGGAAGAAAAAAAATAGACTTAAAAAAGTCTCATTGGACAGGTGTTTGGTTCATTCAGATATACTTTTTGCTTCGAATATGCAATGGAAGCTGACAGTATGGATGTGGGTGAAGGAGTTCTGCAAGGTTTAACACGCTTTCAGATAAAGTGTTCTTCACTATTTGGTGTCCTTGCCATCAAAATAAAACTTGGAGCACTGCAGGCTATGTCCCTTTAATACAAATCTACTGTTATCAGAGAGATTATAACATATACAAACATTTATAAACTCCTGTCAAATATGTTTTGCCATTTCACTTGGCAAGTACTGAGTCACTGAGTGTCCACTGAACATGACTTTTATCCCAGGTGCTCCTAGGCATGTCATATGTGAAGGAAAGCAGTCCCAGTATGAATCAATGTAACAGTTAAACTCAGGACATTGTATTTTACTTCTTGTAAGCATTTTTTTTCAGTGTTACCTGTAATTAAAATGATAATTATATCAATATATTATTAGCCTAGGATATCTTAGACATTTTATTAATGAAGAATCATAAATGCACCGTGCATATTTTCATCTAGTGGCTCTAGCAAATGAAGGCAAATGCAGCATACAAAGGGCTTCTTTTGGAGGCAGAGACACGTGGTTGGGGATGTCAAACTGTACCTTCAGACTGCTGAAAACTCTGCCACACCATGATTATCTAGAGGCCAGGATGTTTCACTGAACTCCACCTGACAGTTAAATGACTCCATTCTGAGATGAGGATAATATTTCTGTGATGGCAGTTGTCTAGAGGATATCCTTAGACATTTAATGATCCAATTAGGAAACTCTGTGCTTCAGTTTTCCTGATTATATCAAGTCATTTAATTCAATTCCCTGGTTTGGACTGCTCTGTCTTAAAAGCAAATACAGAAACCTGATGCCCTGTATGTGAATCACATGGCTGGAGAAGCTGTACACTTTGACATAACAAGATGCAAACAGCTACCAGAGCTGATGCTATTTATGGTGATAAATTAATGCCTGGAACTTAATGAAGGGATCCAATATACAGATCTCTCACTTCTGCAAGCAGATACATTGCTTAGCTGTTGAACATGATAAACAACCACTTGAAAGATTTCTGGAGGGTCTTTCCAATTACTTTGGTGAGCAGGTTAGGCCTATATGGGACTTTTCACTCGTGAAGTTTTATACAAGAGGGTTACTAACATCATCTCAATAACTGATTGAAAAGTTGAGGCAGGGAGTCTCTGTGACAACCAAATGTCAAGTGTAGTTTAAAAAAACTAGTGAGGTTAAAAGTGTGGTTCCCCCCCCCCCCCCCCCCATCCCAACTTTGTCCTGAAATCTATCTTCCTGTATGAGCTGAGTGAAGCTTCTGGAAGATGCTAAAGGGGTTGCATATGCTCCTCCTGACAACTCTCATGTGCAGACTGAGGCCTTTGTAAACATTTCTGAGACATATTGTACACGAACAGAGGACACAGCAGACGAGGGAACTGTCTGTTTTGTTGTACCATCTGCTGATTCAGAAAACCATGAAGATGACAAACAGCCAGAATCTGTTCTCTTTTCACTCATCTGCTGAATGGTGCTCTGTTAGCATTGCATGAGCTAGAGTGTGGAGATGTTAAGAGCTGCAGGCATTGTTTACAAGTAGAAGAATGATATATTACAGTACTGTGGTCAGACATACATGGGGAAGTGCCAGACTTTCATCACCTTCGTGGCTGGTTTTAACTGAATTGCAACAACTCAGCAAACAGACTGAACATTAATGACATTAACACCTTTAGTTTGAGCTCCCAATTTCTATTCTGGGTTCTGTTAGACTGGCAGAAAATCTGACAAATGCAAGTTTTCTGATTTGTAACTAAAGGAAATGTAGAGTGCTAATGCCCTTTCTCATGGAGTTTTCATGTAAAACTAGAAGAAACAATGAAAATACGTTCAATAGAAATAACAGTGCAACCAATTCAAGTTACACCTTGTTTTCTTTTGCATGAACAACACTTTGAACAGTTTTCTTCAGTCGTGTGATTGTACCCGTGATGTAAGAACCTGCTGCATTAAGATAATCCAACGCTTTTACTTTCAGCTTATACTTTATTAGTTGCTTTAATATGTGTAAAAAATGACATGGGTGTAGGTTATCCAGTGTTTGCCAGGTTTAGTTGATCACATGGTGCCTTTTTATTCTTTCTTTAGTATGATTTCCAGTGATGGTATGATCGTTGAGTATTGTTTGTACTATTTACTGAAGGATAACTAAGACTAATATCTGTTTCGCGTTGAATGCAGATGTTTTGATTGCTTCTGGAAGGAGTGAACTGAAATACACTTCTAAGCCAATGCCATAACTCTGTGTATGAAGACTGAATTTTTGTGAGTCTTCCTTGTGGTATCTAAGTTGGCCCTCGTGGCCAAGAAGCCAATGGCAGCCTGGGATGCATCAAGAAGAGTGTGGGCAGCAGGTCAAGGGAGGTTCTGCTCCCTCTCTACTCTGCCCTGATGAGGCCTCATCTGGAGTCCTGTGTCCAGTTCTGGGCTCCTCAGCTCAAGAGGGACAGGGAAGTGCTGGAGAGAGGCCAGCACAGGGCCACCAAGATGATCAGGGGACTGGAGCATCTTTCATACGAGGAAAGGCTGTGGGAACTGGGGCTGTTTAGTCTGGAGAAGAGGAGACTGAGGGGAGATCTTATTAACATTTATAAATATCTAAAGGGTGTGTGTCAGGAGGTTGGAACATCCCTCTTTTCTATAGTAGCCAGCAACAGGACAAGGGGTGATGGGATGAAGCTGGAACACAAAAAGTTCCACTAAAACATAAGAAAAACTGTTTCAGTGTTTGAGTGAGGGAGCCCTGGCCCAGGCTGTCCAGGGAGGGTGTGGAGGCTCCTTCCTTGGAGGTCTTCAAGACCCACCTGGACACGTTCCTGTGTGACCTGATCTAGGTGACCCTGCTTCTGCAGGGGGGTTGGACTGGATGATCTCTAAAGGTCCCTTCCAACTCCTACGATTCTATGATTCAAAGTTTAGTGTCTTTTGACTGTAAATGTCTGCCTCTGTTGGTTATCTGTGAATTCTCATCTGTAGCTTGTTCTTCCTTTTTGGCATGTTGTGGTATTAATGTAATAAGATGCTCTTTCTTATGGCTTTTTCAGAGTTTTCCATGGTCAGAGGGTTTTTTTTTTGGTTCCTTTTTGAAAGTTATCTGTTTTTATTGAAGGTTAATGCTGCTTATGACTGTAAATATATAAGATCTCTGTTCTTAAGTCTCATTGTCCTTCTTAAGTTCTCTCGATTGAATCTGGATAGTTATTCTTAGAATCATAGAACTGTAGAATGGTAGGGTTGGAAGGGACCTTTAGAGATCATCCAGTCCAACCCCCTGTAGAAGCAGGTTCACCTAGAACAGGTCACATAGGAACATGTCCAGGTGGGTCTTGAAGCCCTCCAAGGAAGGAGCCTCCACATCCTCCCTGGTCAATCTGGGCCAGGGCTCCCTCACTGAAACACTGAAATGGTATTTAAGTGGAACTTTTTGTGTTCCAGCTTCATCCCATCACCCCTTGTCCTGTTGCTAGATACCATAGAAAAAACTGCTGCCCCAAGCTCCTGACACCCACCATTTAGATACTTGTTGATATTATTGAGATCCCCTCTCAGTCTTCTCCAGACTAAACAGCCCCAGTTCCAGCAGACTTTCCTTGTTTGAAAGATGTTCCAGTCCCCTGATCATCTTGGTGGCCCTGTGCTGGCCTCTCTCCAGCACTTCCCTGTCCCTCTTGAGCTGAGGAGCCCAGAACTGGACACAGGACTCCAGATGAGGCCTCACCAGGGCAGAGTAGAGGGGGAGCAGAACCTCCCTTGACCTGCTGCCCACACTCTTCTTGATGCATCCCAGGCTGCCATTGGCTTCTTGGCCACGAGGGCACATTGCTGGCTCATGGTCAGTTTATTATCAACCAGCACTCCCAGGTCTCTCTCTGCAGAGCTGCTCTCCAGCAGTTCAACCCCCAGCCTGTGCTGGTGCATGGGGTTGTTCCTTCCCAGCTGCAGGACTCTGCCCTTGTCCTTGTTGAACCTCAGGAGGTTCCTCTGTGCCCAACTCTCCAGCTGGTTGAGATCCCGCTGCATGACAGCACAGCCTTCCTTTGGATGTGTCCAGTTGAGCTGCTGTTTCTATTTGATAGCATTTTTCTCAGACTTCCTTTCTGTTCCATAGCCAAAACTTAAGTATAGAATCCTGAATTTGTGCCTTTAGCTCTCTAATGTTAATATCTGGTCTCATTTTAGTGTTTACATACGGTTAAAGTGTTCTCAAACCTCACCCTATTACTTGACAAAACACAACCTGGCTTGCCTTTAGAATTTTAAATTGGCATGGGCCTCTGATACTAATTCCAGTCTTCCCAACATTATTTCTAGCAGTGCTGACTCATTCTTTCCATGTCTTGTTTTCCTTCAAAAAGGCCATATAAAAAAGTTGTTATTTTTCAGTTTCATGGTGAACTCCATCCACCTGCTCAGTTACCTTATTTGTGCAAGCTGTGTTTGACAAGAATTCAGATTTTGTGGTGCTCTGATACTCCCTTACTGTCGTTTTTTTGAGCCTATCTGCTTATGAGTCATTATCTCTTCCTCAGACTTTCCTTAGACAGGCTACTGCCAACATGTTTCATATTGTACCTTTTAGCAATGGTAGTAGGCAGAAAGTGTCTTCTGAAGTGTTGTGGTTTAGGCCCATCAGGGAACAAAAGACCACGATTAGCCTCGAGTACCAAAGAGGCTGAGGATTGCCAAAGGGCAGGGAGAGCTTAGTTGCCCCTTGAGGTTCAGGACAAAACAGAGCAGGCTGCTGGGCTTGGGGAAGGGAACAGAATAGCTTAATGCAACATCAACTAAAACATAACCTTAAACCCAAAACATAACCAAAATAAACCAACACAGAGTAGTACAACAATGAAGAGTCCGACCAGCCCTTTAAGTACACCTTCTCCCCACCCCTCCCCTCTTCCCTGGCTCAGAGCCCTGATCCTGGTGTTTTTACCTCCTCCCACCATGAACGGCCCAGGGGCGCAGGGAGTGGGGGTTTCAGTCAGTCTGCTCCCGATGGCTTCTGCCCTTTGTCCCTCCTCAGGACAGGTGGGCTCTGCACCCATCCTCCCTGCATGTCTGTGGGATATCTCACACACACACAGCCCTGCCCGGGCTGATCCCACGCGCATTCATCCCAAAGGCTGCAGCTCCTCTCTGCCTCTCGTGTGGGGCTGCTCTGGGCCCGCAGGCTCCAGCACGGCCTGTGCCATGGCCGTCTCCCCACACAGTCCCTCGCCCGTCCGGGCTCACTCACACGGAGCTGCTGGTACCTCTCGGCCCTGCCATGGCCCTGCATGGCTTGCAGGGGTACAGCTGCATTCTCGCCACGGCTTGCAGAGGGGTCTCTGGTCTGTTGCTTCTCCTTCCTTCGTCTCCTGGCTGAAGGGTCCGCATGGTCAGCTCCATCTTGTATCACTCTCACACCTCCTGCCAGCACTTCAAATTCCCGTCCCTAAATAGTGCTGGCAGAGGTGCCAGGTTGGCCCAGCCGGGCTGGAGGTGGGTGTGAACCCGGGAGTTGGGGGAGAGTCCACAAACCCTTTACCAAGTCTTCAGTGCAGCCCGCTCCCCCTGGTACCAAGCAAAAGCTGCTCCTTGCTAAACCAGGACATAAAGCTGAATTATGAGAACTCTTCACACAAGTGTTGCAGATCCAGCTGACCTCCAAGTCATGTGCAAACAAATTGGCTGCCTCTTTCAAATGTTTTTCTCTTCAGCCTCTTTGTCCCCCTCCATCTATGCAGCCCGCCACGGTTAAATCCCTTTAGTAAAGAATGCTTTGTGCTCAACTTTCAGATATTTTATTGCAGAGAATTGCAGTTGGTACTGCTATCAATCCTTGGTTTTTCATGATGTACTCTAGTACATCAAGAAGTGCTTTCAAAATTAGTCTCAAGCTTTATAGCGGGCATTGGAAGAACCAGAGACATGGCACAGAGTGGAAATACTCCTGGGAGTTAGATCTGAGAAGAAAATCAGATGCAAGAAGATTTTATGCTTTGTCTTCTGATTTGTTTTTGATTACAGCAAGGCATGATAATCCAAGTGCCTGTTACATTGACCATACTGGCCAGATTGCATATGGGGAGGAGGGACAAGATGGAGGGGAAATAATCCATTTTTGAAAGCATATGCTACCAAAAGCACATGCATCCAAGTTTTTTGAGGAGTCAAGAAGACTTAGAATTTCCATCCAACTGTGGAGAGACTGACTATTTCCCATCATGAAAAGGTGGAGGTCTTCAATGTGTTTCCCTTTGCAAAGAAGCATCACTTTGGTCTTGTCTGGATTCAGTTTGATCCATCTGTTCTTCATTTAAGAGCTAATTTCCTGTAGTCATTCTGATGTTTTATAGTGATGATAGTTGCATCAGAAAATGAGATAAATAGTAGATTGTCAGCAACATACTGTTAGCAATTGAACACATGCCACATCACTCTCTCTCTCAGCAGTCTCATGTAGATGTAGACTGCACGGATCCTCATGGGATCCTGAAGGTGAGGACCTTGGAAGAAGAAGCTTGTATCCACCACCTTTTTTTTTTTGAACTATGTGTAGAACACAAGATACTACTGTGTTGCTGGGACAGTGTAATAGTGTCTGAGTACAGGAATCTGGAGTCTACAGTTCCATGGTTGGTGTAAGTTTTACAAATTCCTTCAGGTAGTGGTCTGAATTTCCATCTCTAGTTTGTGTACCACGAGGAGCCCTGGTTCCTCTGGTCCTTTGCTCCACAGTGCATATGGATATGCTCAAACTATTTTCAGTTCTTGGTGGAACACCTTCTGCATCTGGCAGATAGACCACAGGACCCTTAACTTTTCTTATAATGAAAGAGTCAGGGGGAATGTGTATATGAGAATGAGACTGATGGATTTTTCAAGACTGCTGATAATATCTGAAGGAGTAAAATATAAAGATTACTTGACATCCTTTGTTTCTGATGTTTTGTATAACATGAGGATAATTTGGTAGGACTCAGTTATGGAGACTCATGCTTTATATGTCAAGTCAAGGTGTCTGGATGGAAATTCTGAGGGTAAATGTGGGAAAGATGACTGCTTTCAAAATGTATGCAGAGACCTACCTCTGTTACAGCCAGAATTTGAAGAAATGACCTCATTAAGAAGTAGCTTCGTGTTACAAATCATTAATTATACTTGATAGGTCTCTGTCTACTGTGAACTAGAAATGTTGTGGTCAATAGAGTTTCAGTGTCAGTGATTCTCCATCATCTATCAGCAGTCCTGGCTAACCAGGGAGGTTCTGGTGAACTGGATCTTGGCAAATGTGACCCTCATCTACAAGAGAAGCCAGAAGGAGGATCCTGGGAACTACAGCCTGACCTCGGTGCCAGGGAAGGTTATGGAGTAGATCATCCTGAGTGCCATCATGAGGCACATACAGCACAATCAAGGGTTCAGGCCCAGTTAACGTGGCTTTATGGAGGACAGGTCCTATTTGACCAATCTGATCTCCTTCTATGACAAGGTGATTTGCTCAGTGGCTGAGGGAAAGGCTGTGAATGTGATCTTCCTGGACTTCAGTAAGGTATTTGACACAGTCTCCCAGAGCATCCTCCTGGAGAAACTGGCTGCCCATGGCTTGGATGGACCTGCTCTGAGTGGAAAACTGGACAGCCAGGCCCTGAGAGTTGTAGTAAACAGAGATTAATCCAGTTGGCTGGTCACCAGTGATGTTCCTCAGGGCTCAGTGCTGGGACCTGTTCTGTTCAACACCTTTATCAATGATCTGGATGAAGAGATTGAGTGCACTCGCAGTAAATTTGCAGTTGGACGGGTGTGCAGACCTGCTTGAGGGCAGGAAGGCTCTTCAGAGGGACCTGGACAGGCTGGTGTGATGGGCTGAGGCCAGTTGTATGAGGTTCAACAAGACCAAGTGTCAGGTCCTGCACTTGGGCCACAGGCAACTCTACAAGTTTTGAGCAGAGTGGCTGGAAAGCTGGCAGAAAAGAACCTTGGGTTATTAATCAACAGCAGCTGAACATGAGCCAGCAGTGTGCCCAAGTAGCCAAGAAAGCCAAGGGCATCCTGGCCTGGATCAGAAATAGTGTGGCCGGCAGGGCCAAGGAAGTGATTGTCCCCCTGTACTCAGCACTGGTGAGGCTGCACCTTGAATACTGCATTGAGTTCTGGGCCCCTCACTACAGGAAGGACATTGAGGTGCTGGAGTGTGTCCAGAGATGGGCAACAAAGCTGGTGAAGGGTCTGGAGAACAAGTGTGATGAGGAGTGGCTGAGGGAGCTGGGGGATGTTCAGCCTGGAGAAGAGGAGGCTGAGAGGACACATGGTCACTCTCTACAGCTGCCTGAAGGGGACTTGTAGTAAGGTGGGGGTCAATCTCTTCTCTCTAGTAACGAATGATAGGACACAAGAAAATGAGCTCTAGTTGCACCAGGGGAGGTTTAGGTTGGACATTGGGAAGAACTTTTTCACCCAGAGGGTTATGAAGCATTGGAAGGGGCTGCCCAGGGAGCTGGTGGAGTCACCATCCCTGGAGATATTCAACAGACACACAGATGAGGTGCTGAGGGACATGGTTTAGTTCAGTTATGGGCCTGGCAGTGTGAGGTTGGGCTTGAGTATCTTAAAGATCTTTTCCAACCGTAATGATTCTATGATTTGTGTATACATGGGTATGTATACATATTGTCTATACTGACAAAAAGTCTAAGCCTCATCCACAAATTGGTTGTCTATCAGGTGAAAAAAATTTTAGAGTAGAACTGGCATGAATGCATTTGTCTGTTGTGTAGGTTTATCTGTGGCTGTTTGAAGATTCATCCTATTTCTTTTCTGTCAGTGATTTACCAGGTTTATCCTTCTGCCCTCAACTTTTACCTGAAAGCATTTCAGTGTACTAAGCTATGATATGCTCAGATTGTGGTGTCAGTCCTTTCCAAAAAGTGTTAGATTGTCATGGATTACAGAGCAAGATATTATTGCTAAACTTGGGTGAACAATTCATTATTAAGATAATTAATTGAGGATGAGTCTTTAGGTTTAGGTGGAGCATGGGGTAATGTGTGAGTGAATATGTTGCCTCTTTGGCTGCATAAGAGAAGCACAATTCTTCTCTTGCTTTCCTACTTCTCTGCTGATTAACTCAAAGAAGATAAAAGCCCTCAATCATTCCTCTTTTTCTCCAGGTAGGTAGGTCAGGAAGAAACTGTTGCTTTGCTCTCTTTTAATAAATCATTGTCAGAATAGGTTCCGTATGACTACATGAAAGCTGGAGAGCTCATTTCTTACTCCCCCGGGTATCAGCAGACATGCAGATGTGTGCAGAGGGATGCAGTCCAATGCATATGCCCTGGTTATGCTTAGTAAGACATTGTGAATAATGCCAGTCTTCCTTACTTTTATGTATCCATTAGAAAGTTTGAAGAAGCTAACACTAAACTTCACAAACTGCTGTCACATCTAGCTCCCCATGGAAAACCTCTAGGATTTTGTGAGATGGGGACAGATGATTTAAATCAGATTATTTATTTCTTTAGCTCTGGTAAACTTTCAGTAGAAGACATTTTGAAGGGAAGGAATAAACACTCCTGAGACTCCCAAAAAGAAGGAAAAGAAGAATCAATGTTTTGCACCAGTTGCTTGAAACCTTGTAAAGAGTGAAAAAGAGAACCTTAATGATGAAGCATTTTCCATCAAAAATAAATCAGTTTGTTCAGTTTATTTAGTCATCTGTGTAGGCTATCGTGTGCACCCCCCACACATGTGGTAAGTCTGTGGGTCTACAGTTAAAAGAGTTTTGAGGAAAATGTATCCTATTTATTGTTTAGCTGTGAGCCCAATGTAGAGCTGGAATACAAATCTTCGAAACTTCCATCCCATTGCTTTTTATTACTGAAGAAAACAGATCAGGATGAGAACAGTTGGATGCAAAAAACAATCATATTTTCAGTATAAAAATAGTGTTACTGTTCAGTAAGCTCTGCTGCTTAAAAGTATAAGGGGGATATACTGGCTTGCCCTGGATGCTTTTTATTCTTTTTCCTTAAAAATATCTTTTGCTTCCACCCCCTACTAAGAAGGAATGTTTCCTGTTAAGATATGAAGTGAGTTTGTTCTTCACTTTTGCCTTTTATATAGGGATACTGAATATAAAGGACTACAGCTCTCCTTGGATCAGGTCACTGCTACCAAGCCTGCGTTCTCATACACAAACTCGACTCCGACCATAACGGATAATAGGAAGGGAAGCAAATCTCGCCTCTCGAGCTCAAAGTCAAAATCAAGGACATCACCATACCCACAGGTAGCTGTCTTTGAAAAACACAATTACATCTTTTATGCATATCTTGATTTTGACTGCTGTTTTACACCAGAAATTAGAAGGAGTCAGAGAACATGTTACTGAAAGGGAATAAAGGACGACAGTTATAAGATCTTGAGGTGGGAATATGTTTATTTAAACTGTTTTTAAAAGCTGGGAACGTTTGTGTTTTAGCATGTGTTTATGGTGATGATGATGTTTATCATCATAAACAACGAGTGCAGGGCTCAGAGTTAATGAGGGGTGGACAGAAGGACAGGTTGGCTTTTGAAATACTTGCTCTGAGAAGACTGTGAGTTTTGACATTTGAGAAAGCTTGCTTTTTCTTACTTTTTACCTATTCCAGTATCTCTAGAAAGATGGCAGATGTCTGACTGCAGTTTAATACTGAAATCTTAGGAGGAAAGCAACAAGGTAACTTACTGAACTGAGACAAGAAAGTTTTGTGTGAAGTTTGAAAGGGAGAGAGTGCTAAGAGGTGGCCATTGACGTCAGTAGACCTTAATTTCCCGGATTTTTGGGCTTACATATGTAAGGAACACATCCCTGCTATGAAAATGGACCAGACTTGATTGGGTCTCTGAACAGTAGCTTACCTAATACATTTACACAAGTGATTTCTACAGACAAGGCAGCAACACTTGCATACTTACATTGTCAAGCCTTCAGCCCAACTAAATTTGTCAAAATAACCATTGAGTTTACTAAATAATGATGCAGATCTTATTGCTTTATGCTACCACACAGTGGATATAAATGTATGCATTCATGGTGTCACATTGAAGAGCTTTGTGTTTTTGAAAAGCCCAGGTCAATATTTAACTGATAATAACCTTGACAACTACAGTTTCTCTGCAGGCACTTTTCCTAAACTGACCCCAAGTTTCTGCATCACTTCCTTGTTTTCTTTCTTTTTCTCCTCAAAAATATTAAGTATAACAATTTCAGTTGAATGACATCTGCTTTTGGCACAGGGAATATTTAACTGAGTGCCTAGTTATGAACTTCATTTTAAGAATATTATTTTGCCAGAAGTTGTTGTGACTCTTGTTTTTAACCCTTTGTTGAGACACATTTCTGTGGCTTGTTAAAGGAGAGGCTCGCTCTTGAATTTACTACACCAAACAGTCATAATAAAATTGCTTAAAGAATCAGGAAAGATACCTGCCATTAATTCTAAATTAGATTTTGAAGATATCTTTGTTTTGCTGAAATTACCCTTCATTTCCTCCTGCACAGTCCTTTCAGAAGTCCTCCCTTGAAAGCATGACTTTCATTAGCACCTCCTTATTATCTCTGCCACCAGAAAACACCCTCAACTAGCAAGGCAGCATTGAGACTGTTGGTTTATCAGGCACTGTTGTCTGAAAGTTCAGGATGCTTAGTCTCTCGTTTTATTTTGCATCTGCATTACCACCTGCCTGGTAGTAAAGTCAAAGTTTTCATCATTCAAAATGAAGCAGCAGTGCTAGTTGCCAATAGCTTGAAAAATGGCCATACCGTTCATTGCAGCACATCACAACAAGCAACGCTGGCAGTTTGGCCTTGCATCTCTCTCATCCTTCTCCACTACTGAATAAACTGTTGAAAGACTAATAAAAGCTGTTGTGAAGAACATGCAGCAGGTGGTATGGCCTGTGTTCCTCAGTCTCCAGCCCATGTAATTTGTCAGTCAGTTGTGGGGAAGTAGAGGGACTCAAAAGCCATGGCTGAAAAGTGAGGTCATGAGGTTTGGTTTACACATGAGCCTGGGTTTTGGTAGAGAAAGGAAGTAGGAAGTTTATTAGTGAAATAATAGCAATGAGTAAAGTCTTTCTTAAAGTTAAGAGCACCTAGAAGATTTTAAATGTACACACTTTCTTTCCTTTTTCTTTTTTTTCCTGCCTTTTTCCCCCTCCCTTTTCCTCTTGCTGTTTACTTTGCTTCACTCTTGAAAAGGGAGCTGTATGCTTTATTGGGTGATGAGTGAGAATCCTCTCCCTTGACAGCTGTGTGCCTCTAGGATAGCTTCATGAGATGGGAACTGTATGAAAACTGTGTTAATAAATTTCAGATGAATGTTTACTGCTGTTTCACCTTTTGGCCACCTAAGACAGCCTTCATGGGTTTTTTTTTTCCTCAAACCTTATGCAAAAGCAGACGCAGTGTAATGTGATGCTTGTAGACTCTTTAAGCAACAACTGAGTTCATTGGATTGGAGGCATTGCTCAGCATCTGATTAACACTGACTGGTGTTAGTACAGTGGGCTAATGGGTTCTGTGGAACCAGCCCCAGGCAGGGAAAGAGCAAGCAGAGAGAAAAGCAACTCAAAATACATGATACAGCTGTAGGATTTGTCCAGATACTTTGAACAGTGCTCTTCTAGTCCTGTCCTACCAGAGAGGTGGAGAGACAAAAGAGGAGGTGAAAAAACTGGGAGAGACAAAGACTTAATAGAGATTTGCCTGTAGTCTTCCCCCATAAGGGAGAAGTGTGAGAGGCTCCCAAAATCTAGTGCTGGACCTCATTTCTTTTGTGTTCCCAAAAGCTAGCCCTGGACCTCATTTATTCTGTACACAGGAAATAGCAACAAGATTGGAGAAACATTTTAATTGTGATCATCTGAACAACTGCTTTGGAGTTTAATCTCCCATTAATGGTGATTACTTAAAGGAAACATTCAAAAATTGGCTGTTGTCTGCCTCTAATGTAAAGGTTTTATGATCAGATCTGGATAAATGTTTATTGCCTCATATCTCATTTCTTGGATAAAGATGTTATATATATAAACCAAGCACATGCATACAAGTAAGGATGTACCCAAGAGCTGTTGGATGGAGGCTTTGGTGCATCTTATACCATGCATGAATTTTTGGAAGTAGGAGCCTTCTCTAGTAGATGTATCTTCATACACCTGATTTTTGGAGGTAAATTGATTTTATAACTCTTTTAAATAGATAATCTGGATTAATTCTTGAATCTGCCTCTATTTGGGCGTAACACCCAATGGAATGAAGATAACAGAATCAGCCTGAATTCTAGACAGTCTTGTTTGTTTGCTTGTTTGTTTTAATTTCCTTCTGTAGCCTAGGGCTTTCACAGCTTCCAGTATATCCAAAAGCAAAGCAAACCCTTCTTTTGATAGCAAACATAACTCCTGATATGGTGAAGAGTCACCAGCAGTGGGGGTTATTTTAATGGACATGCTGTATTTCTTTAATCTAAGCCTTTCACCATCTGTTCTGCCTATAATAGTGAATGCAAAAAAGAACATATTTTACATTTCAGGATTACATTAGTAAAAAGTAAGATAAAAGTGATTTAAAAGCATTCATATGTTCCTAGTACAATGCAGCCTACATCTGTGATATTTTTTTTTCTCATGGTCAAGGCACAAATCAAGAGGAAAGCTGCTAACGCTGATGTAGTGAAAGTTTTTCATGGAAAAGAGGACTCTGAGAGGGTTTCAATAGATGTTTAATGTTTATAATGACAAAAACCTTTGTAGGCTGCCAGAAAATTAGATATTTACAGCACCTATGGTTTGAACACCTGGCACCATGTGTGGAGCAGGCTGATGTTGCCACTTACAACAGGACAAGCGCTCAGACACCTGTAGATATGGGAGGTCAGGCAAAAGAAAATCACCCCAGAAAAGTTGTCTACTGGCCTAACACCCTTTTTAAAAGCTTTTGTAAAGTAAGCTTTTCTTGGACATGGAATTTATATTTTCCTATTTCCTTGTCCCTTCAGCCTTCATTAAGCTTTTCTTGGAGTGATAACAGCATCAGTGATGGCCTATATCCCTCTTGTATATCAGCATTAATCCTGCTGGTTTGCTCTCACTGGATTAGCAGTCTGGAAGTCGTTTCCAGCATCCTGAGGTGACAATTCAGTTTCCAGGAGCTAGCTGGAGGATCATTTATTTATTGTTGTTGTTTATTCCAGAAGACAATTCAGAAATCACCTGAAGGGATTTCAGATGCTGTCTGTCTGAGGCTCTTTATCATGTTCATAGAATTGTAGGATGGTAGGGGTTGGAAGGGATCTTTAGAGATCATCCAGTCCAAGTCCCCTGCAGAAGCAGGGTCACCTAGATCAGGTCACACAGGAACATGTCCAGGTGGGTCTTGAAGACCTCCAAGGAAGGAGCCTCCACACCCTCCCTGGGCAGCCTGGGCCAGGGCTCCCTCACTCAAACACTGAAACAGTTTTTTCTTATGTTTAATGGAAGTTTTTGTGTTCCAGCTTCATCCCATCACCCCTTGTCCATTTGCTAGCTACTATAGAAAAAAGGGATGCCCCAGCCTCCTGACACCCACCCTTTAGATATTTGTCAATATTAATGAGATCCCCCCTCAGTCTTCTCTTTTCTAGACTAAACAGCCCCTTTAACTTCTCTCTGCTGATTAAACTTTGTTAAAAAAACCCTGAAATTATAATTTCTGCCTGATAGAAATCAGAAGGCAGAGATTAGCAGAAAGGAAAACATTTCTGGTGGAGGCAGGACTGGAATTGAGGAAAAAGATCATAAATTTTAATTTACTGTAATTTTTGTTACATCTGATCCCATTTTCTATAATCTTTCATCATTTGACACATGGGAGCGTAATTCTGGCCTGAGAGATAGTGTTTCCACTCCTGTTTCAGTGAAGCAGTATCTTTGATCACTCTGTCATTTCTCCCCCTCATCAACATGTCACACAGGCCTGTATTTGGAGTCTCCACCTGTTAACCTCAGATTCCCAGGAGAGGCAGTGATAGCACTGCAGTGGCAGAGGCAGCCTGACAGCGCCATATAGTGATGTGATTAGCTTTGAAGGAAATAAGACATATTTTTGGCCTATGCCTGCTTATTTTGTACCTTAAGAGTAAGCAGTCATATCAAACCTTGGGAGGCAATGTGGTCCACAAGCAAATCACTGTGTCTGTGGCCTAGCTGCTGCTACAGGTCAGATCTCAAATAATCATCATTCACATCAGGTACAAAGAATATGCATGAGGTATTGTTGGGCTTGACTATGTGGTTATATGACATTACATGGTGCACATCTGATATACTAAACATGTCTACATTGAAATCATACAATCACAGAATGGTAGGGTTGGAAGGGACCTTTATTGATCATCCAGTCCAACCCCCCTGCAGAAGCAGGGTCACCTAGATCAGGTCACACAGGAACGTGTCCAGGAGGGTCTTGAAGACCTCCAAGGAAGGAGCCTCCACAGCTTCCCTTTCTTTAATAAAAGTACATGTGCAATTGAATACTTTGTGCTTAGGTTCAAGGTAAAAAACCAATTACAAATTGAGTGAATTTTTGGTTAAATGGAGAAATTCCCTTAAAGAGAAGATATGTTGGACCCTGAGGTGTCCTTAGAGAACTAACAGAAGAATATCTATTAGAGCTAAATGAAACAAAGACTTTTCAGGTTGAAAGAATGTCTGGCATTTATTGTCACAATTGTTATTTATCATTTAATTATCATAACAATTTTTATAATAATGATCATTTATTATAATATTTGTATCCAGTGACAGGACAAGGGGTGATGGGATGAAGCTGGAACACAAACAATTCCATTGAAACATAAGGAAAAACTGTTTCAGTGTTTCAGTGAGTGAGCCCTGGCCCAGGCTGCCCAGGGAGGGTGTGGAGTCTCCTTCCTTGGAGGTCTTCAAGACCCACCTGGACATGTTCCTGTGTGACCTGATCTAGGTGACCCTGCTTCTGCAGGGGGGTTGGACTGGATGATCTCTAAAGATCCCTTCCAACCCTACCATTCTATGATTCTATGATAACAAATTGTCAAAAAAATGTATTTCATTATAATATTTCTTGAAATTAATTTGTCTTTTCCTCCTCATGAAATGTGTGCGTGCTGTAAGCTTTGTGTTTAACAAGAAAAGTAATGAATTTTAAACATTTTTATACTTGGATTTGTGCTTATCTTATATTTCATAGAATCACAGAATGGTAGGGTTGGAAGGGACCTTTAGAGATCATCTAGTCCAACTCCCCTGCAAAAAATCTACTTTATAAAAGTAAAGTCCAAAAAGAACACTCAAAACACTTTTAAAGCTAAGAACAGGTACAAAAGTAGTTTACCTTTTGTGGGTTTCCATTTTAACTGAAATTTAATAGCCAAAATCTTGCTAATAATTTCTAAGTTTTTAATTGGAAGCTTATTTTTATCTATTTTTTTCCCCAAAATTATACAATAATTCCATTGGTATTTGTGAAAACATCTTTGTGACTGAGTAGTTTGAAGACACTATATCTGAAAAGATAACAGAAGATACCTCCTTCCTTGGAGGCCTTCAAGACCTGCCTGGACATGTTCCTATGCAACCTGATCTAGGTGAACCTGCTTCTGCAGGGGGGTTGGACTGGATGATCTCTAAAGGTCCTTTCCAACCCTACCATTCTGTGATTCTATGATCTAGTTGGTCACATCACACTGCGATGGCTGAGTAAAGCTCCTAGTTAACGTCTGCTGAATCACTGGCAGTTAAAAGAACACTTGTGGCTCTGTAACTATCTTATCTCCATGCAAAATCAGGTTTATCCTTTCATCTCTAAAACCTTGCAATGAATATGCTGGTACTAACTTGCTGACCTCTTCCATATATACTGGTAGGCTTTTTGCCTACAGCTGTTCCTCTGACAACTACTAATAAGATTTAATCAAACTCCTCAAAGCCATGACCCTTTCTTTCTTTCCTTGAAATAATCTATCATGTTAACAAACAGTATCCACAAACATAAACTGGAGCACTGAAGGAATACCCAATTAAATGCCAAAACCTCTACTGATGTTGCACAGATGGTTTAAGTTTCTCTGAGTCAAACATCTGGTCAGTACTTTCGATTGGTAAGTGCATAAAACCTTGATCCTGGCTGATAATGAGGAGTTTCGTAGCAACTCAATGTAATGAAAAGGAAGGTAAGCTTATGTTTTCAGGAGAGAGGCCTAATGCCTATTAAAACAAAAGGCAGAGTGGGCATCTGGAGGGTGAGTGATGGAATGGGAGAATTCCAAGGTTTCATGTTCTAATACATTGATTTGTGACATGACTCTGCAGCACTGAAGAGGTGAGCTTGTACAGCTTTGGTCTCATCCCAACCCATAATCGTGGGTGAAATTGATTTAAAGATATTCCATGAAGCTCGACAGTTCCAATAAATAAAAAGATTTGAGAATGAGATAGCCAAATCCTCTGAGGTTTAATAAGCATTCTTTCTGTCTTTTCTTTTTCTTTCTGAAAAAAAGTGCCTAAAAGTTTGAAGCATACATTCTGAGTATCTGGAAATCTGTGACATTTATCTTACTTCTCTCTAAACAAATGCCCATGCTCCTATTCTGCCTGCTTTTCTAACAGCCTGATAGTTGCTGCTTCTGTGTTGGGACGGCCTCCTTTAGCAAGGGTGCCAAATTCCCACTCTGCTTTGACTAGCTATCACCTTTTCTGGCAAAAGTTGTCCAGATTTTCCTTGTTCCCATGCTGCAACAGATCTGTGACTTTTAGCTTCCTACTGATCTGCCATCACTTTGGAGGTTTACTCTGTAGTGGTGTTAGCAGTCCCAGGATCTGCAGGAAGCTTTCTTTTCCTTACTAATAGGAGTAAAGAAGTTCAAAGATACCACTCCAGGTAAGTAAAACAAATCCAACAACAAACAAAATTTGAGGAAAAGAGAGGGAACTCTTAGAAAGACATGTTGAAATACACTCAGTTTCAGTTTGATGTGTGAGAATCCACTGGGAGAGGTGTTATTTAGGTCCCTTTTGAAAGAGTTTTGCTGAGGAGCACTGGAGCACCATTGCTTTCTAAGCAACAGGAAAAACTTGGATGTATTAAAACAATATGGAATGGCAACATTGATATTACTGTGCCTAGCAAAAGACATGGGTATGTTTTAGACTTTCATGAGGTCTGTGGTGTTATCCATGAGCTCATTAGTGTTGTACAGGAAAGGACTAGGAGTCCAGTCAGAACGTGCAGACCTGTGGGTACGCTCACACAGGACACCCTGTCACATACATATATATGTACATACTCAATGCAGCTACTTGGAGATTTCACCCAGGCACAGTAACTCACCCACTGCTTCTCCTGTTTTGCAGTATTCTGGGTTTCACACCGAGAGATCCGAGTCTGACCACGAGAGCCAGTGGGGTGGGAGCCCCCTGACCGATACAGCTTCTCCCCAGTTACTGGAGCCTGTGGACAGACCGAGCTCGCAGCACCACGATGTCTCCTGTGCCTACAGACAGTACTCAGACCGCAGTGCTCTCTGCTATGGTTTTGCACTTGACCACTCCAGGCTGGCTGATGACAGGCACTTCCACACTCAGGCCTGTGAAGGAGGCAGATGTGAAGCTGGTCGTTATTTCCTCGGCACGCCGCAGCAGGGAAGGGAGAGCTGGTGGGGTTCTCGTTCAGCATTGCCTCTGACTAAGTCGTCCCCTGAGAGCAGAGAAGTGTATGAAAACAGTATGCCCCACATAACATCAGTGCACAGGATTCATGGTAAGAAATGACAAGGGTTTGCAGAAGTGGCACCATCTCAGATAAAGCAACGTGTCACAAACATGCAGTTGATGATGTGGGAGACAGAAAACAAGAGAGACTCTGGATGTATGTCCTTGTCTCAAAGATGGCAGCTATGGAGATAAGGAGTACTTAACATTCAGGTTGAATTTGGTGGTCTGGCTTATGCTCAGCAAGATATAGTTTTGTTGTATGTTTTTTAATCTGTGAAATTGAGGTGGAAACGTCTGACTGGTGAGGTTTTAAGAGTGATCTTAAATTACACATTTGATAGAACTGTGTTATTTATTTGGCTTGAGGTCAAACTACATTGGATGGAATATATTTAGCAAAAAGTCAAAGCTAGATCCAAGCTAAATATTAAGAAGATCTTTAAAGCCCTTGGAGAAATTCTTTTCCAAATGATTATTTTTCTCCTCTGCACTGGTTATTGCTAGATTCTGTAAGGTTTGCTGTTTATTTTAGTTTAAAATTGGCAATTCAAATGAACAATTGCTTTTGGTTTCAGACATTTATTCCCAGCTATAATTTTTAGCCAATTTGAATCTCCCCATCAGTGCCAAGCCTGAAGCCTTGCTTGGTGTTTGGCAAGTTGCAAACTCAGTTACATTAGCCCATCTTCAGAGGCTGAAGCTAATAAAAAAATCACAAAGGCTGATCTTGGATTAGAAAAATCCAAAGGTCCTTGGATTTAAAGAGTAGGCTGAGGGTTGAAAGACTGCAAGTGGCTCAAAAGTCAGAGTGCAGGGTTGTAAGGATAGATGCAGTACAAAAAAAAAAGCTTTTCTACTAAAATAATCTGTCAAAATGCAGACTGTAACTAAAGAGCTCATGAAAACTGACTATGCTAGTACTGTTCCATTCATTTACAGAATGAGGCTTTGGAAATCAAAACTCCCTATACGATTTTGCTCCAATCTGAGGAAAACTATCAACAAGGACAAGGGCAGAGTCCTGCAGCTGGGAAGGAACAATCCCATGCACCAGCACAGGCTGGGGATTGACCTGCTGAAGAGCAGCTCTGCAGAGACAGATCTGGGAGTCCTGGTTGATAATAAACTGACCATGAGCCAGCAATGTGCCCTCGTGGCCAAGAAGCCAATGGCAGCCTGGGATGCATCAAGAAGAGTGTGGGCAGCAGGTCAAGGGAGGTTCTTCTCCCCCTCTGCTCTGCCCTGGTGAGGCCTCATCTGGAGTCTTGTGTCCAGTTCTGGGCACAGAACTGGACAGAGAACTTCTGGAGAGAGTCCAGCACAGGGCCATGAAGATGATCAGGGGACTGGAGCATCTTCCTGATGAGGAAAGGCTGCAGGACCTGGGGTTGTTTAGTCTGGAGAAGAGGAGACTGATGGGGGATCTTATTAACATTTACAGATATCTAAATGATGGGTGTCAGGAAGTTGGGACATCCCTCTTTTCTATAGTATCTAGCAACAGGACAAGGGGTGATGGGATGAAGCTGGATCACAAACAGTTCCACTTAAATATGTCAGTGTTTCAGTGAGGGAGCCCTGGCCCAGGCTGCCCAGGGAGGGTGTGGAGGCTCCTTCTCTGGAGGTTTTCAAAAGCCATCTGGACATGTTCCTATGTGACCTGATCTAGGTGACCCTGCTTCTGCAGGAGGGTTGGACTAGATTAGTTTAGATTTTAGTTTGTTCCTTGGTTTTTCTGTAATTACAGTTGCTGCAGTTATTCTCTTTATTGTATCAAAGCTGATGTGTTTCAGTATGTCTTCAGTCTGTGTGTAGCTTTGCGAGTAAAACCTGATGTGTTGGTCTTTACTGAGGAGAGGAAAAGCTCAACTTGCCATGTAAATGTGTCATTTTCATTTAGCTTTGGGAGCTTTCAAACCTTGGCCTTTCACAGATGAAACTCTTTGACAATATGATGTGAACATTGCTGTCAGAGCAGTTCCATTGGGCAGAAAATATTTTTCTTCCTTTTCACAGAATCACAGAATGGTAGGGTTGGAAGGGACCTTTAGAGATCATCCAGTCCAACCCCCTTGCAGAAGCAGGGTCACCTAGATCAGGTCACACAGGAACGTGTCCAGGTGGGTCTTGAAGACCTCCAAGGAAGGAGCCTCCACACCCTCCCTGGGCAGCCTGGGCCAGGGCTCCTTCACTGAAACACTGACACAGTTTTTCTTATGTTTCAATGGAACTTTTTGTGTTCCAGCTTCATCCCATCACCCCTTGTCCTGTTACTAGATACCATATAAAAAAGTGTTGCCCCAGTCTCCTCACACTCACCAATTAGATATTTGTAACTATTAATGAGATCTCCCCTCAGTCTCCTCTCCTCCAGACTAAACAGCCCCAGGTCCCACAGCCTTTCCTCATATGAAAGATGCTCCAGTCCCCTGATCATCTTGGTGGCCCTGTGCTGGCCTCTCTCCAGCACTTCCCTGTCCCTCTTGAGCTGAGGAGCCCAGAACTGGACACAGGACTCCAGATGAGGCCTCAGCAGGGCAGAGCAGAGGGGGAGCAGAACCTCCCTTGACCTGCTGCCCACACTCTTCTTGATGCATCCCAGGCTGCCATTGGCTTCTTGGCCACGAGGGCACATTGCTGGCTCATGGTCAGTTTATTATCAACCAGCACTCCCAGGTCTCTCTGCAGAGCTGCTCTCCAGCAGGTCACCCCCAGCCTGTGCTGGTGCATGGGGTTGTTCCTCCCCAGCTGCAGGACTCTGCCCTTGTCCTTGTAGAACCTCAGGAGGTTCCTCTGTGCCCAACTCTGTAGCCGGTCGAGATCCCGCTGAATGGCAGCACAGCCTCTGGGGAATCAGCCAGTGCTCCCAGTTTGGTGCCAGCAGGGAACTTGCTGAGGGTACACTGTGTCCCCTCATCCAGGTGGTTGATGAAGATGTTGAACAAGACTGGCCCCAGAACCCATCCCTGTGGAACTCCACTGGCTACAGGCCTACAACTGGATTCTGTGCCTTTGATCACCAATCTGTTCCTTTTTCTGTTTTCTGGTGGTTCTGGCATGGAATCACCTTACAATAACAACGTTAGCTCACCAGTATGGCCTGAGCTGGATATTGCATTTCTGATCGCACTCATGAAGTCTGGGACACTGTTCATAGAGCCTGTGCAGTGAGACAAACTGAGCAAATGGTTTCGAGCTGTGGTGTGCCATGGTGTGCCAGATGCACTGTGTGCTCTGGTGGCTGGAGCTCCCTTCTGCCTCCTGGCTCTGGCATTTTGGGGGTCCAGATCTTAAGAGGATGTGAAAGACAAATATATACTCATAAGATACACCCCAGTGCAGTACTTCCACTGACAGGTGGCAGGATATGTTGATCATAACATCCCACCACTGATCTTCATCACGAGCTCTGCACCACAGAGGTAGTGCTCTGCCACTCAAACATACCTGTGTGCATTGACTCAACATAGAGCAGGGGGAACCAATTGTGCTAATCCTTTGAGGAGTCCTGTCAACCAATCCAAAAGGCCTCATCCCCAAAGAGGACTTTGCAAGTGCTGAGACAAAGGCATCATTAAGCAATTTGTTGGGTATGTGCCCTCCTATAGGCACATATCTCAGCAAATCCATCGAGCCCTTTACTATAGCGTGGTCTTAGTTGGCTGTTCAGGTTTGGGTGTCACTCACTCTATTCCTAGTGAGGACTGACAGCTAAATAGTATCCTTTCAGCTAAATGCAAGCTGAACATCTTCTCTGATATCTCTGTGAGCCTTATTTTTTAAGGAGAGGTAAGAATATAGTTATATTTTCCCATTCTAAAAGGTTTCTACACCAGATTTTTGTATGCTGGGATATTACACCACAATTTTACAATGACTCTGTCTACCTGCTATGGTTTCTTAGGCTTCTAAAGAACTGCTTCATTACTTGTGTTTGTTTGCTATTGTGTAAGCTGTGTAAAGTCTCTAGGGCCACAAACTATTCCACAAGTCTGTCTCTATGTTTTAGCTCCTCAAAAGGCCTAAGAGGATGTGCTGGAATGGAATGATGTGCATTGGTCACTCTCTTTTTCTTTTCACCAGGGTCTCAATTCACTCAGCAGAATGGTGGTGAGGGGTCAGGGGCCCATACATTAATGTTCAGGACTCTGTGACATGCCCTTTGGTACCCTGCAAGGACTCTTGCTGCTTCAGGAGACACGAAGTTCCTATAGAGTTGGTGCCATGCCTACTGGGCCTATACAGATGCTTAATTACCCTGGAGTGCCTTAAGTGGCACTGGATGTCTCTGTTGAGGTGTTTTACATCTCATATTTGTCTAGTTTCAGCTGTATTAGTTGTTCCATGTGCAGACACTTGAAACTAGAGGTTTTCATTGAAAAGCAAGGAGTCTACCATGTTATATTTAATGACTGCTACAAGTCATTTGCCTCTCTTGGTTTCCTGTCTGTAAAATAAGGTTCAGAGTACTTGTTCTTGCCTCCTTCAACCTCAATGCTTGTCCTCTTTCTCTGTTTCCTAGGGAGAGGACACTGGGACGAGGACAGCGTCGTTAGCTCACCCGATCCTGGCTCTGCCAGTGAATCAGGCGACCGATACCGTACCGAACAGTATCAGAGCAGTCCACACGAGCCCAGCAAAATTGAAACTCTCATAAGAGCCACCCAGCAAATGATTAAAGAGGAAGAAAACAGACTACAGCTGCGGAAAACGACCCCTGATCCACTGGTCTCCATTAATGGCACAGGGAAGAAGCATGCTATCTGTTTTGCAAACTACCCTCAGCAACAGTTGGCAGGGGATGTCTGCCGTGTCCCAACAGTTGCCAACACTCCTCCCTGTGAACACATCCAGCAACGGGATGGAAAGATTATGAGCCCACATGAAAATGACTATGACAACAGCCCCACGACGCTGTCTAGGATAAGCAGCCCCAATTCTGACCGAATATCAAAGTCTAGTTTGGTACTAGCTAAAGACTACCTGCATTCAGACATGTCCCCTCACCAAACCCCAGGGGACCACCCAGCAGCCTCTCCAAATTATTACAGCTCCCACAGGCAGTACTTTGATAAGCATGCTTACACATTAACTGGATATGCCCTGGAGCATCTATATGACACTGAAACCATTAGAAACTATTCGCTAGGCTGTAACGGATCACACTTTGATGTGACTTCTCACTTAAGGATGCAGCAAGATCCAGCACAAGGACACAAGGGAACATCTGTTATAATAACCAATGGAAGCTGACACTTTTTTTTTTTTTCTAAAAACTTTTGTGCTTTAAAAGGAAAATACCATTTGAGATCTAATTGGAAGATATTCTGTGTTTTCATGCCCTTGTCGTTACCAGCGTTTGATATACCACAGTGCACTAGGAAGGGATAACCTAAGGTTTGGGGAGATAAGTTAGTTACCACACATTACTTTTAAAACCTCAAAAATGCACTGGCATGCAGGGTTAGAATGATTGGAGCTAAAAGCTGGTGCTGTGCAAGGTGGGAAGGATGGAAGAGGTCTGGACAGGGAGTGCTTGGGGTAGGCTGACAGCGCAATTCATGCACGTTGTGTAAGAGGTGGTGGTTTAGAAATGCTGCCAGGGACAGACCTCCTGAACTACACACGCCCCACAGGTCCCAGCAACAAAACTGTTATGCACTCTTCTTATGCAGAAAGCTGGAATGTGTTCCTTGGAAACACACACATCAAAACATGTACTTCTGGTCTGTTTATTCCCCAAGAGCCAAATGTGTTATGCTGCTCCACGATATAAGGCATCCACAGCTAACCAATACAGAGTCGAAATGGGGAGAGCAAAGAGAGAACTCCTCAAATTGTTACTTCCTTGTGTACTCACATGCATAGCTATTTACTTATGCTTGATTTGAAGGAGGTCAAATGAGCAATATCCATATGATTAGTACCATCAATTATTTACTTTTACTGTATGTAGAAGAAAAAGGGCCTTTCTCAGTGTAGGTTTGAGAAACACATGGGGGCCTGGCTGTCTTGATGTAGAGATGGGAGATTGTTCTCCTGTTTTTGAAAGGTTGCACAAGGTGGGTACTGGAGTGAAATGGAAGGAAATTGTCAGGAGAGACAGGGAGAATAGGCTGAAATTAGGAGCGTTCCAAGGTAAACACGTTTAACCCTATGTCTATGAATGCCATTTATTAATAGCTACAAAATAAGGAAGAGTGATTCTGAGTGGCCAAATCATTAAGAATTAATTTGAAATACAGAAGGAACAGTCTAGAATCATGGACATTTTGCTGTAAAATACAAAGGTAATAGCATAAGAGTGGAAAGATAAGAGGAGAGAGTGGACAAAAACTATATTGTGGTTGTCCTTCTTCTGATAAAGCTTTGGATCAAGTTAAGAAAGTATAGAAAACTGTAACCACTCTGCCTGACATACACTAAAGTAATAGGTATGGCTTTGAAAGAGATATGCACTATTTTCTTGCTTGCAGCAGAAAGTTTAATGAATATCAGAACATATTAGGGGGTACCAAAGTCAGTCACATGTGCATTAAAATAATTACTGAGGGAAATCAGAGATCCAAGAAATTCCATTGTATTAAGAATGCTGATATTATCAGGGCCCGTCCTGGAGTTACAGAAGGCATCAAAAGAGGCAGAGCAACTTTTTTTTGGGGGCATTTTTTAATAATCTCACGAACAAAGAGGCACTAATTGATTGGAAAAGAGCAAATAAAAACCATATGCTAAAAAGAAGGACAATAAGGCATTTGTATCAATTGGTGGAACTGTCCTCCTTTGTACAGCATTTATACAAAGTCTCAGAGTTGAGTGTAGCTGCAGCAGGACCACTGCTCCCTGCCATACCCATGTGGAGCTAAAGGGGACTTGTGGTCACTGAAAGGAGGTTAGCACTGTCTAGCTTCATTTGTAACATTAGGAAGCTCGCCATATGGGGCTCCTTCATCAATGGGACTAAATATAAACCAGCATGTTATGGGTGGGTTAAAAATATCTATTTTCAAATAAAACTAATCAGAAACAAAAGCTAAATAATAACATTATAAGCCACGTTAAGAAGAGATATACTTGAAAGCAGAGGAAATTACCTCTCTGAACTTGGAATACTGGGTATAGTCCTGATCACTCCAAGGCAGAATGTGAATCTTGAGTTCAGTGGTACCTTACTCCATAAGCAATCTTTGTTGACTGCAGCGTGATCACTCGTGGTGAAATGTACATAGAACACAAGGAAGAGCAATACAGTCTGGTCTTTATTATCTAAACCTCATAATAGGAAAGGTGGAGCAGAGCTCAGCAAAAGATAAAGAGACTGAAAGATCTAATAAAAGCTTTAAATAAACTGGGCCTGTCATCTTTGCAAGGGAAAAGAGTGAGGGGGAATGTCACTGGTGGCGCACCAAGCTCTGCAGAGAGGAGAGATAAATAATGGTCTCAAACTATTTGAACTAGAGGCAGAAGTGAGAGACAAGGCATTGAATGTTAGCCAAGGCAAAATGAGAACAAAACTATTTGGCAAGAGGTTTGTTTGACTAACTGCCAAACGAATAACAAAGGCCATAAAGAGAAGCAGCCAGAGGTTTTTGTTTGTTTGTTTGTTTGTTTCAAGATAAAAACAAGGCAAATAATTGAAGGGAAGAAAAACATTGGCAACTGTTAACTCAGAGGAAGGAGTGGACCAAAATGGACTTCTTTCAGACCAACTATTGTATATATTCCTAAAGAATAGGAATGAGAAAGTATTTTTGATAACTCTAGTTCTGGATACATATTTATTTCACTTATTCCTATGAATAGTATGAATAAACTTGTATTTGGAGTCTCATTGTACAGTATTAAAACACAATTTGCAAAGCCAATTAGAGTAGAGGTACCTGGTATCATATTATCCCTGCTAGTACATATTAAAAATAAGTCTAAGTGTCAATATTATTTTGTATTACAGAAGAGTTTCCTAAACTGTTTGGATGAATGGGATTTTTTTTTGTCAGCACCCAAGTTTCTTGGGATCACCAAGCACTCTTGTTATCAAGCTTTTGATTAGAAGGCAATAGAGTTCTGCAGACCAGATGTAGTTCCCTGCCTATGGTCTAACGGCCACAAGTAGGCAGGAAACCACAGCTTGGGCACTGTTGTGTTTGAATTCTGACAGGCACTTTTGAAAACTAGAAGACTTCTAAACCAAACTGGCATGATACAAGATGCTTGTGCTTTACATGATTTCACCTAGGAAAAAAGCCAGTGTGCTATGCAATAAAATGTCCTCGCTCTTGTTTACCGTGATCCCAAATTACAGCTTCCCAAACTGTAGTTATTGATCTCATTTTCAATAGTTCCAGTCCACTACAATGACAAATGCAGCAAAATGCACTGTAATGAATGGACTATATCAGCAGAGAGGTCTCTACATGCAGCCGTGGTGTGCTACAAGCAAAGGCTGATGCTCACTCTCCTCATGGGATTACAACAGCTGGCACTCCTTAGCACTTAGTACAACCTGCTGGAGGTAGATGCCTTTTGCCAGCTCATTTGCCATCCTGCTTCTTTAAATAGCCAGGAATTTCTTCTTCATTGGCAGAAAGCATTGAATGTTGGTAAGCATAGACTCTGCAAGCTACATGAACGCAAGTTGGGAATCTTAATTATAGCATATCATATCTACTGCTGCTCATATTACATGTACTTCTCAATATGATATAAAGCTTATTCTTTCCATTGCATATTTATTTAATTCAAATCTTCATTTAGGATCCTTCAAGGATATCTTCTTCTTCTTCTTTTGTTTTGTCTGTTCCTTTTCTAAGTCAGATAGGACGAGGTGAAGTTTGCAAAACTGAAGGATGCGAGGCATTTGTACGAAATGGGTTTCATGTATCATCTTAGCTAAAGGTTATCACTTGGAATAAGGGTCTATAGGTTGTGTTTTGGGGCCAAAACGAGATGAATGGCTGTGTTGCATAATCTCTCAGACATCACACTGTTTTGCTGTTAACACCAAGCTGATGTTTTGCAGCCACTCCAAATAACAAAGCGACCGCAGCTCTTTCACTGTTTTCAGTGCATGGTGCATTATGGGGTTTGGTGCATTATGATTTTGGTGGATCTCTTTTTAACACAAAATTTCACCTCAGGGCCATGGAGTTTGGACAAATTCATAAAGCAATTCTTAAATTAGAAGAAGAACCTTACTCAGCAATTTATCCCATGGGAATATTTGTGGAGTAAGGTAGCAGTTAATGTGTCTAAAGGCAAAACAAGTTGACTGTTTGAGATTTGTTTGTAATTTTGGTCTTTTTTAATCTCAAGCTGTGAGTATGGAGGGTATTTATACATGCTTTGAAAAAGTGAGTGTGTCTCTCTATGCTGAAGAGCCCCAGAAGTATTTCTTAAGCTCGAAATGGCTTTTGTTGGTGTGTCTGCAATCCTGGCACAGGTTACAGGGCGAAATTCTGATCCTTTAAACTCCCTTAATCATGCTTATCTGAATCTCATTTTCATCTCTGGACATGCAGCATTTATTCATTAACGTTCCTAGGTGTGTTAACCACCATATGTTCATTTATGTGAATGTCCTGAGTTAGCTGGAAAAAAACCCCATGAAAGGTCACATAGCATTTCTGGCAAAGGCAGAGCCACCCTGGAAAATCAGACTGGCTGCTCCAAAGGTCACTTGACCTTTCAGTCATGGAACAAAGCTGTGGCATACGTATTGGCTTCAGACCTTCTGTATACAAAGCTGTATATAATGGGGATTATAGCAAACAGTTCCAGGATTAGACCTAGCTATGTCTATTTTAAGGTGGCTATAGTTAATGTCTAGCAGCAAAAGGGTTCAAGCTCTGGTCTGAGTTGTAAGTTTACTTAAAACACCTAAGGGTCTAAAGGCAACACAGGCTTTGTTATTAGGAACAATGGTGGATAAACATACTCTCCTGTAGGTATACTGGATTAACTCCAGACACCTCCACAGTATTGGAGGAGCATCTATTTTATTTCATTTGCAGATAGGATTGATGATCAAATATTTTGACTGTTTGAACTGAGAATCAAAACCAAAAAAACCACTCCAAACCCAAGAAGAGAATAACAACCCATCCAGAATACACACACTATTTTTCTGCAACCCTTCAGTTTGATGTTAAAGCCTGCTAGAGGTTTAGCTGAAGGTCTGGCTGTTATTCTGAAGGCCAAAAAAAGGAAACAGTTGTCTGTTCAGACCAGTGAGAGCAGTAGTGTGACCCTGTTTCACATTTCCTCAAGCATTTATTGATTAAAAAAGCAAATATGTGAGGCTAGACTTCACTGTGTTGTTTAGCTTATATATATGCAAGAGTTCTGTAGATCAACCTAGCTCTAAGTTGCTAGGAATACATTGGTTTCTGAAAAGAGGTTAGCTAGGGCTGCACCTATGAAGTTGTATTTGAAGGGAAAGATTGACTACAAGAAGAAACACACTTGCTATGTGGTTGTGTTTCCTATTCAGCTCAACAACCCTCTCACATGGAGTTCTCAAGAATTCCTATTGTTTTAGGAGTCAAAATACTGGTTTTTAAACATTGTTTATTGATTGCAATTTGGACTAGGTGCATTTTAGTCATTTCAGCTCCTGATACAGTGGGAAGTTCAGAAAGGCAAGACATAATCTTGCTCACACCTTTACATTTCTAAGGAAACAAATCTATTAGGAAAAGTACTTTTAAGGCACTGCAAACTTTTCCCCAAGGTAAATATTTCAACACATAAACCATACTGTTCTGGGAAAAAAAAGAAGCACTTGAGACTTACTGAAACATTTTAATATTTGCTTTAAACCAATGGTTTATTTATGGGAAGAAAGACAAAGATTGCCAGCGTTTCAGATACCATGCCTTGCAATGTATAGGGGTCTAGTGACATTGTAGCATAACATCTGTAATTTGAAGTTTTCCTTTGGAATGTAATGTAGGAAACACAATTTAGCTATGTCAACAATATCTTGCAAAGTGTTCCCATTTATAATTATTTATATTGTAAATAGCTTCCTGAAGTAAATTTGAAGTTAATGTGCATAAGATGTATTTATTATGTGAAGATTTTTTCTTTTGGTTTAAAATATAGCTGCCAATATGCAATTTTTTGTCTGTTTTCCTAAGTTTTTAAACCAAGGATTGTCCTGGATAGGAAGCATTCTGAGGAATTCCTTTTAATCAATGAAAGCCTGTCTCAGAATTGGGAGGGGACACAGTAAAAGCAATTTATTTTGATTCCTGTGAATCCTAAGCACTCTCTCCATCTCAAATGGAGCTTATCAAAATATGAAGAGACACTGAAAATGTAAAGCTCCTCTATTTAAGGGAGACATCTGAATCTGCTCAAATACTATTCTATCAGAAAGGCTGACTCACAGGGGTTTAATTAAGATTATTTATCTTCTTTTTGAATAGTCTGCCGTGTTTCTTGAAGCCATCTACCGCTCCTGTACCTCAGCTAAACAAAGAGCAGTGTTATGCCAAAAGAACAGGTGAGAAAATATGGTAAACTGCTTTCAAACCTGGCTACACCTTGGGCTTGTGTGCTTGTATACCTCAGTTGATGCATAACATGAGCCACTGCATGGCAGTTTAGCCACTACAAACCTTACCTGGTCTGGGGTTTAGGTCATTCTGAGCTCAAGGGTTCAGGGTCCCAGCTCTTACTTTCTAGAACCATTTCTGAGATGTCAAACCCCATCCTCTCAGTCACTCTTATTGAGCCTCTTCCCTGCAGGTGAGCAAATGCAACACTGATGTGTCAGAGAGTAGTGGGAGCCTGATCTTGTGGTTTGGTAAGAAAGTAGATTTCTCAGGAGAGAAAATGGTTGCTCACACATTTTCCATTCTCAAGGCTCAGAGCAAGATTTATACTCAGTGGGGATGGGGCTGAGATGCACAGAAGGGACAGTTTTGAGTCTCAAGTAAATTAGTTGCATAAAATGCAGTTTTGTCACTGGCCTTTCACTCCTGCATGGACATAGGCACTCTGTTCTTGGAGATGCTCCTGGGATTAAAGAGTACTCTGCAGCTTTGAGTTAGATGTTTAAACTGCATTCATGATTTTAGCATTCCCTATGGAGTAGTTTAGACAGTTCCCCTCTCCTTGGCCTGAGTTTGGCCCTGGTTCTCCATGCAGGCAGGAAATGGTGTCATCTTTTCCCCAAACAGTGCAGTTTAGCTGTGCAAAACATCTGTTGTGTTTCTTTATTCTTCATGCATGGGTGAGGCATTTCAGAAATGCCCATTATTAACCTACCTCTCTACCTTTGAAACCCATGCTGTAAAAGAGGCACTGAGATCAAGAGGCACTTATGGGACCATATTGTTCTCCATAGGACAGCAGTAGTCCTGGCTTCTTTGTGCTCAGCTCTGCAACAAAACTGAGTATCAGTCATCCTTGATGCTGTGTGCTGAAAGTCCTGCCACATCCACACCTCCTCTTCAGTCTCCCTTTCAGTGCATAAAGAGTATCCATTGCACATGGGTCTCCATTTGCACTTGGCTGCCACACTCATTGGCAAGTTGCTCTGCACTGAGGAAATCTGCTGTCATGGCCATAGTAATAAAAGTGTGATACCATCACTTCCTCTATCCCCATATGGTGGCCATCAGAGGCTTGAGCATCAGTAATCTTGTTTGATACAGCTTCTCTGACTGTCAGAAGGTCACAAATAGCCTGCTGCTACACAGCCTGACGTGCCTCTGTGAATTAAAGGGGCTGCCCACCACAGCGCAAAGCCTCACAGACTACAGGGTTTCTTCTTGGATGTTAACAGGAGTTTTACTAAGCATGCACACAACACTCTGGACTATGGTCCAGAGGGAGGGTGCAAGGCTCTGTATACATGGAAACAGTAGGCCTTGCCATCTTCAAGCCTGCTCATCCTCACAGACACCTCTCCCTGTCTGCACTCTGTCATTGCCTTTCATTGTCTCCCTCAGGCATTATCCCTTCCATTTTCCTTTTTTTCCTTCTAGCCCAAGCCCTGGCCTGTGATTTCACAAATCCTGTGATGCAGCTTGCCCAGGAACTGTGATACTGTAAATTGTGTTTTCCTTTTCATGATGAAAACAGCTATCTGGCTACAGTCCCCATCACTTCCACTCCCCTTTCCTTTTCCCTTCTTTATACAGCTGGTGTAAATGCCATACTGAGGACCCCGAGATCTTTCTCTCACAGGCATTAGTTCTGCTACAAGAAAGTTATTGGTTGAGGGAATGGAGGTGATGAACTTCTCAGAAGCGCTACAGACAAAAGATAATGGATGCCTTGAGCATACCAAATCCATGCACTGCTATAGCTGCACTGCAAAGCAGTGTCACTCTTGGCCTGCAAACAGAACATACACTGAAATCAGAGGACATATGCCTGTGTTGGAAAATAACAACAGAAGCTATTAGTAGATGCACCTGAGAGGGAAACTTAAAAATCATGTCTTTGTCTGAGTGTGCATTTAATGACATGTAAATGTTGGAACGTTCATTATTGCTGTTACATCATTATTATTCGTTTGTTCATTATTCTCACGAGCTGTCAGTAGCTTTTGTCCCTTTTATCATCATCTACATTTGTCACCTGGTATCTACATTCTTTTAAATCCTTAAAGAAAAATATTCTACAACACGAAATAATATTACAGGGCATTAAACTGAGGCCTGGGAAAGAAAAAACAGTAAGTATCAGCATCTTCCAAGCTTTCAACTGACTGCAAACTCCACCATCTTGTACCCAATGCATCTGGTGGTAAATTTCATGCAGGAGCCATCTTTCACTTCTAGGAATGTTCCTAGGAGTTGTTAGCATGACATATTTGGAAATGATACTGAAGCTGTGTTGCAAACAGATGAAGTTGTGCATTATCAAAGATGCTACATTGGCTTGATTTGCTTTTTTTGGATTAAGATGCCAAAATGGTAGAGAAAGTTTGAGGTGTTTGTTTTTTTTAAGCTGGATTCTTTCAATTTCTCCTCAAGATGCAGTGCCAGAGATAATGCTTTTCCATTTCAAAGAGCAGGCTTAATTATTCCATGGGTCCTTCTTTTGCCTCTGAAGCTTGAGGTAGGGCTGAGCTGGTCAGGCTCTTGGAATAGGGGAACCTGCTTCTGCAAGGGGGTTGGATTGGATGATCTCTAAAGGTCCCTTCCAACCCTACCATTCTATGATTCTATGACTAGGATAGAGCAGCCTTGAGGCTACACTAGTTTGTGCTGCCTTCCATGATTGTCTACATATCTTTGTGGCTTGTAGAGAGTTTACAAGTGCAAGAGGGCTGAAATAGTGGTGAGCATGTCACCACCATTTAAAACCCTGGTTGTTTTCTTTCGTGTTGTCTGTGATGTGAGGTAAAGGAGGTTGGGCTGTTACCTCTCTCCTGTGCTATTAGCTTCACCAGTGATAAGAAGTGAAAGGAAGAAGGTAACAGATGTGGAACTACTCTCTCTCACATTCAGCAACACTCAGTGAACACCCAGACTATTCTCATCATGGCAGAATAAATGCTTACCCAGTGGAATCCTACCTGTGTGCAACCAGACAAAGCAACTTGTGTGGGAACTTTTGCAGTGACAGGGGGACAGCTGGTGAAACCATGTTTGTATGTACAAAAGCTTGCATGTGAATGTCAATGTTTTCCATGTTGGTGACATGTCCTGCCAAAGGACACTGGGAACACTGTGTGCTGAGCACTTTGCTGCTTTCCTTTTACCTTTGCATTCATTTAGAGCCCAGGATGGGGAGAGACAGGATTGGAGAGCTCTAACTTGACTCTAACAGAAATCATCTCTGTTTTCCTGATGAAGCTTCTTGGGTTTGATTCTGACACGAGACATTTCACCAGGTTATGAATTATTTTTGTAAGAGCAAGATCTTGGGGGTTTTTTTTTGGTTGGTTTCTCTGTGGGACAGTTGTGTCGTTTTTCTTCTGTTAAGAATACCAGTGAAAGGCACCCTTTGTGCTTTCAATTTGGAGTGCATCAGTGAGGTGAAAAACACAGCATAGGTGTTATCCCTGTTTTAGTTGAGGGCACAACTGTGCATTTCAATGTTCTGTTTCTGCCTTTTCCTTAATCACAAAGGCAGAGCCTTTCTTCTGTGCTGCTTTCTATTTAACCTCCAAAACAACTGCAAAGTATTAGAATGACTCTGGTATCCTTTCCAGCATGAATGTTTCTTGAGCTCAAGAGAAATGCCCATGGTTTCATTAGGCTGGTTATCTGACAGCCTGCTCAAAGAAAACAGCTGATTGTTATACATTTGTTTTAAAAACTGAACAGCTTTGGCTTCCTGTGATCAGTCTTTTTGGCTACAGCAGTAAATATGTTAAACTGCAGGTGCCAGAAGGCTTTAAGACAGCCTAAGGCATGAATGCTAGCATGGCTGTGTTTTGTGTAGCATCAGATAGCCTACCTTGTGTACAACTGCTTGGCTTATTTGTTAACTTAGGTTTTTAACTTAATATGTGCTTATTTGTTTAAGGATTTAGATCCAATGTGGGAGAGATGCAAAACAGCCAGCAGTTGAGGAGTTTAGTAAATAATCTCAGCTTTGTTCAGTTTTGCTCTAGGTCAGGCTGCTGTGTGGAGTAATTCCATATGGCAACCTGATTTGAGCTTACTCCAAGTAAACCTTAAAATGGATTTTGGCAAAATCCACCCAGCCATCAGGAATCCATTCTCAATTTGTGCTGAGGATTTCCTGATAGCTTTCTTCATTTAAAATAATAATAAAAAAAGGAACAACAAGAAAGAAACACAACAGGAAAAGAGAAAAACTTGGAAACTTTTTGCTGTCTGAAATACCCTTCTCCCCTTCCCTCCTGAATCTTAACCATCAAAAAGCCCTTTAGGCTGCTCTAATTTATGCCAAGAGCTATAGAAGTCAGGAGGTGCAAACATGGCTTAAGCAACCTTGATTCATAGAATCACAGAATGGTGGGGTTGGAAGGGACCTTTAGAGATCATCCAGTCCAACCCCCCTGCAGAAGCAGGTCCCACCTAGATCAGGTCACACAGGAACGTGTCCAGGTGGGTCTTGACCTCCAAGGAAGGAGCCTCCACACCCTCCCTGGGCAGCCTGGGCCAGGGCTCCCTCACCCTCACTGTAAAATAGCCTTTTCTTATATTTAGGTGGAACTTTTTGTATTCCAGCTTCATCCCATCACCCCTTGTCCTGTTGCTAGGTACTATAGAAAAAAGTGCTGCCCCAACCTCCTGACACCTACTTTTTAGATATTTATAAATGTTAATGAGATCCCCCCTCAGTCTCCTCTTCTCCAGACTAAACAGCCCCAGGTCCCGCAGCCTTTCCTCATATGAAAGATGCTCCAGTCCCCTGATCATCTTGGTGGCCCTGTGCTGGCCTCTCTCCAGCACTTCCCTGTCCCTCTTGAGCTGAGGAGCCCAGAACTGGACACAGGACTCCAGATGAGGGCTTCCCCCCAGCTTGTTCTGCACCATGCCTTTGGCAATGTGCAGCAGATGCAGCTTCTCATGAGGGAGATGCATGATGCAGGGCATTTCTGCCCTGGCTGCTGTGCCATGTTGTAGAGCAGCAGCTGCCTGATCCCTCACCAGCTTGTGCCACAGAGATGTAAGGGCTATCAAAGCCTTAGCTGCTAGTGTAAGGATGAGAGGGAAGCACTGGGATTTGAGAGGTGAGAGAGCCTCCTGTGGAGTGCCTCCAGTGTTCAAGAGCCAGGAGTAAAATCCTGGCATTAGTGAAGTCGTTGACAGAAATACTTTGGTCCCACTGAAGCATGGCCAAAAATGTAAAAACATTTTGAAAACAACACTTGAGGCAGCTCAGGGTGCCTTCCTCAATGCAGCCAGTGAAAGCTTAAGCAAACAGAGACTTGCTTGTGTTCGAAACAAACACATTAAAAAAAAGGGTGGGCAGGGAAACAAGTACACACACAAAATCCTCCCTTGTCATTTAGCTGAATGATGTCAAATGTGAATTAAAAACCCTGAGATAAAACTTGAGCTAGAGCACAGAAATTCTGGCAGGGCTATTTCAAAGCGGGGCTCTTAGGAAAAGCTGCTGATTGAAATCAATACAGCAAGACCCAGAATCCAAAAAGACTACTTCTAAGACCTGAGAGGGTCACTGAGCTGAAGTGTTGGTTGATAGTATTGAGGCTGCAATTGCCTTCACCAAGGTGCTTCAGTGTTTGCTTTAGTGACTTTTTTGCAGCTGGTGGCTGAGCATACATTTAACATCCCACCTGAGATCCTTGTGCTGGGGGGGAAGGGAAGTTTTTAAAGACTCCTGTAGTTTAAACAGTTCCCTCACCTCCCACATCAGCACATCATAGATTCTGTATCTTTATCAGTAATATTTCACTCTGCATCAAGCCAATCAAATAGGTTGTTTTTTATGGCACGAATTTAAAAGGGATTGAAATTCTGTGTTTTCTCCCTCTGTTCTTTAAAAGCATCCCTTCATTTGACTTCCTAACAAGCTGTGATTTATCACATGACACTTTTTAAACCAGACCTTAGTTAACTTATTTAAAACTTCATTTTTCTTCATTTAACTTCATTTTTCACCCAGCAGCAATGGATCATATTTGCTGTTTGTTCCTTTGTTTTATTATGCAGCATTCGACTAGTTAACAGCTTTACACAGAGGGGCAGGACACAGATACTTTAAAGCCTTAGGAATTACTGTAAATGTTTCCTGGTAGTGTATCAGAAGAAGAAGGGAAAGGGATTAGAAAATAAATAAGCAGAAAACCTGCATTTCCTCTTTCTTTTGCCATTTTTTACAAAGGCTATTTTAAAGTGTTGCTTTTGATGCTCACTTAAAAATGTGCTGCTTTATGAATATGCAAAGAATTCATTCCAATTGCACTGTATTTGTACAACAAGGAGGTGCAGGGGAGTGAGGGGATTCAGGTAGAGTTTGCCCAGCCCAGTGTTTCCATTTGAATTACTATCTGTTTGTAGCACTCAGATTCTCAGCAGGTCACTCCAGCTCACTAAGTGAAGCTGTACCAACCTGTTCCAGCTGAAGGTCTCTTTCTAGTTGTTATGGTTTCCTATGAGAATGAAGCTCATGCAACCTTTGTCTGTCAGCAACTTCATCCCTAATGTCTTTGCAACTCTTCAGACTAGCTGAACCAAGTTTTCAAAAGAGATGTTAATCTGTATCCTCACAATTTTTGTGAAAATAGAGTACTCAGAAAGACAAGAGACCTTCCAAGCTTTCCTCTCACACATCATCAGGCCATGGAGACTCAGACACAAGACACCAGACCTTAGGCAGTGAGATTCAGTGGGTTATCTTCTCACAGAACTATATATTCTATTGTGTTGAAAGTTACTTTAATACCCTCCACCCAAATTTGGTTGGAAGATCACTTTATGTATCTAAGCCTTGAAAAGGCTAAGTGGTCTTCTACATCAGGGAAGTGGTTGTTGACATGGTGAAATGCTGATGCTCAAGTGCAAATTATTTCAAAGGAGCTATGTGGTCCACATGAAAGTGTCACTGAAATAAACCAAGTGCCAACACATATGGATTTAAGTCTGCAAAGTGATTTAATGAAAACAGTTAAAATCTGATTGACAGCTGCTTGCTTGAGCAGGAACTAAATAAGAGAAAACATTGTATGTGTGTTTTAGAGCAAGCTCCTTACTTTTACTGTAATAATTCAGTTTAGCAGCTCTTTTTTCAACCTTGCTTGGGAAACATTTAGGATGACAGTGAAGACTGCTCTGCTGATGTTTTAAACCCCAAGTAGAACCACTAGGAGGATATTCACTGTGATATCAGACCCCATAAATTCCATGAGGTGAAACAGAACAAGGAGAGAGCATGCAAATTCACAATGTTACAATGCATTTGCAATATGGATTGCACTTATCTTTTTATTTGCCACAGACAATGTAAAATATGTGCAGCAGAATGGAGACACAAATGATCCAGCATCTGTGTAACACCACTGCACTGTTACACTATTACACTGCACCCAGTATGCTAGAGAAAAGACTTTACCAGTACCCAACTCAAATGAAACAGTGTAAAAAGCAGTGTTCAAAAATCAGTCCCAGACTAATGATGAGCAGACCTTTATAAGTACAGAGGTTCAACCACATTTTGGTATGCACTGTACATATGCATTATCAAACACACTCTTCCAATTCACTTTTACTGTCAGTCAGAGGCAATATTATTAAAACAATAACAAGCACCTGAGGTGACCTGAGGTTTTACAATGCTTACATGAGTGCATCTAGGTTAAGATCTTTAATGTCTCACTGCATCCCACATGCAGACTTTTGTCCTTCTTAAGGGCTTCTACTTCTAGTGAATGGATAGTGCTTTGCCAGTTGAACAACTCCATTCTCTGTAAAGCGGGTATCTTGCTTGGCTGCTGAAGTTGTGAAGGATCTAGTCACTGTCTTGGCCAGTCTTACTCCTAAGATCAAAAGAAATCTGAGGGGACTTCTTGGTTCTTCCATAGATTTCACAGATTTGAGTTTGTTTTTGACCTTGCAGATAAATTCATATTACAGAGATTTCAGAAGGCAGAGAAAGGAAAGACTAAGGCAAGAATAATTCAGGTGCTTTCCAGACAGGAAAAATAGCAGCACACAGAACTACAGAATAATCCTGTCTGGAAATTAATGGATGCATGTAAGAGGATAGACATGAGATCATGAATTGAAGTTGGCAGAAAGTCACAAACTGAACCTCTAACTTAGAAAAATCCCGTGTTCTTGCTTTGAACTAACATACCCTTGTGTATTTGTGTTGATTACTTCTCTTTTGCATGAGAATAGTAATTTTAGCATCATAACAACCATGCCCATCCCTACAAACCTCACTCCAAAACTGTTTCACCAACCCCATCAATAGTTTTCCCGAAAAGCAGTGAAACACCAGGTCTTCACAGAAAAGGAAAGAACGGATTCAGTGTTTTAATTTCAATTGTCTTTATCTTACATCTGGGAAGTAACACAAGGAGACCTGCCTTCAATACTGATTACTGAGGAAATAGAGGAGAAATAGTAATTTCTCTATCAATCAGAGTCTGTGCTGCAGGTTACATTAAAGCATATTGTTTATCTTCATTAAAATGAGGTTTTTCTCACCTAATCCAGAAAGACAGATGCCCACAGGTTATTGATATTTTTAGATCCTTTTTCATGTGATGATATGAAAGGACATACTGTATTTATTTTTTATAATAAACCATAGCCTTATGGCTAGCAGACAATGAAATGAGACATACAGATATCCAAATGCTGCTCATCTTGACAGGACACTGAGGGTATGGTTAAAGCTCACTTTTCCAGCCTTTGTGCCTCACTCCTGTGTCAGCTGCGGCAGCGTAAGGTGGGGAGACTTCTTCCACTCCAACCAGAAGCCATCTACTTTGTATTCTTGACTCAAGATGATGGAAAAGAGAGGGCAAAATGAGCCCTTTTGAGAACGATATCCACTGCGTTCACTGATTCTTAGATGTTGTACATTTGCCATAAATCAAACGGCAGGTGGCTTTAATTGATGAAATGATCCTTACTAATTGTTTCGCTGTCACAGGCAAAGTTACGTGGTCACGTTGGAGTAGACTGTTTTCCCTCAGAAATGTATGAAGCAGTATGTCTTCAATTCTGAAAATGGAAACATGGCTTCTTCCTGGCCTTGCCTGGCTGTGCAGGGCTTGCTGGCTCAAAGGAAGGATGAGGTTTGCTTTAAAAAAGTAGAAAGACAACATATGACAAATGTTCCAGAAAGATCAGGTCACATCTTCCCCAGAAGATCCTTAACAGCTTTCCCAACAGTATAAACAAATAAATTGTGCAGCTTTTGAACAAAGAGTGCCAGCAATAGTGCAAAAAGAACCAAACTGAAATCAGTGGCCATCTCTGATACAGAGCTATTGCTGATGAACAGATTGACGTGTTCATGAACAATTGTTCTGAGAGGCCCTAGACATGTTGGGGTCAAATTGGCAAAACAGGTAGCCACTGTATTGTTGTAGCAGCCTCCCAAGGAAAGAGGCAGATGTCTATCCTATCTTGCAAACACATTCTTTTACAATGTGTTACTTCATCTCTTTTATTTCACAAGAGGAAAGTGAGAGATAGAGAATCAAGGAAAACACTAATGATAGACCATATGGAATCCATAAACAATGTTGTTCTAGAGTAAGATGGCCTTTAAAGGGGGTGGGAGACTTATTGTACTTGAGCCAGACATTACCTAACTCCCCAGGTGAAAGAAGGAGAATAGGTGAGAATAGGGAGCAGACGCTGGGAGCATGCGATTCAGAGCAAGGCTTTCTGGAAGATATAAAGAGCAGCTTGAATCCCTTTAAAGATCTGAGTTCCTTTGTATTAAAATAACCTGCTTCTACTCTCTGGGAACTGAATCTTCCTTATGATGAGTCCTGAAGAAAATACTGTTTTGAAACTGGATTAAGAATTTGGCCAGTTGTTTGGGAACCACTTGTGAGCTCCTGAACTTTTATCTGAAGACATGAAGGGAGGGAATAACTGAGACAGCATCCTCCAGTACAAAATGCCCTTTCTTAGACAATGAGAAGACAGTAACAACAGTAAAAACTCAGGGTTGTCCTAAAAATAAATGGATAGGAGAACTGCTACCCTGCAACTTTTAGAGTCTTGTGGAGATTGTTTTGGAAAGTGCTGTACCCAACAAGTCACCATGCTGAAAGTCATTGCTCTTGGTGCTACCATCAGAGCCAACCTAGCCCATGGGCCAGTGAGTGGGACAGCTGCCTGCAGTGGGGAACCTGGAGGAACTAGTTATTTCTCTTCATATTGCATCTCACTGGCCAATGTTTGTAACTGCATGAGCATAGGGAAGAATGATAGTGTCTGTCTCCCCCAGCATATGTGAAGGTTTCAGGTTTTTGGCCTTGTTGTGCTTGACCTCTTTTAGGACAAGAATGCTTTTATCTAAATCAAAGGCAATTTCTAGTATTAGTCTGAACTTGTGAAGCTCCCCAGCGAACAAAAATATCACAGGAATTAGGCAATAGGTTCAGAATGCATTTTGAAGTTTTAAGCATGTGCTTAAGTGCTTTTCTGGCTCTACTTTAATGAAAGATGGAAAAGTAATGTGGAAATATGACCGAGAACTTCTGTTTCATTAAAACTGGAATGAATCCCAGCAATCAACGAAACTCAAAATGAAGCACCATTTTGAGGTTTAAAAATAGCTTCTCTCCATGTTGATTCTCTCAGTTTTGCTGCTGCCTGATGTGTGCTCATGACAAGAAGACCCCAGTGAGCCTGCTTGCTACATTTCCAATGTGAGGTAAAGCATCTTAGTTACCGGACAGGGGTTTGTCACACTAGGACATGCTAGAAGGACAATATGAACAATAGCCAAAGTGTGGAAGCATAACAGGAGATTTCTGACTGCATATCCAAAGTTTAACTGCCCTGAAAAGACTCTAGAACACAGAAATGTATCACAGTAAATGGTTGATATAGAATTTAAAAAGCTATTTCTGTTTCATTCCTTCTTTGATGTAACTCCATAATTTATCCAGTAACAGCAATTAAATGGAAACAGATTGGGGGAAGGACCTTCATCTGATGCAAAATATCATAGCTGTGCTGACTTTGGATATTTATTTAGGGGAGAGGGCACAGACACCCAACTCAGCATGTTCCAGAATGGTTTTCTAGTTGGAAGTCTGTGTCTTTTTGCAGCTGTGACCAAGTGACCAAGCAGGAGTGCCATTCAACCATCTCAGCCAAGGCCAAATGAGGTATCAGAGCAAGATGCCCTTTCTTGGTGGCTGAGAGGCAAGAAAGATCTGAAGGGGAAGATAGTCAAAAGCCTAGGGAAATAGTAGGAGGAACAATACTCTCTTGTCTTCTGTATGATATTTTGGCTGGTTTACAGGAGTCTGGGTTTTGTCTCTTTGCGCAAGGGGAAGTGACAACTCAGGAGAGGGTAATTGTGCTGAGATCTGGTGAAGCCCTGTCCCAGGAGTAGCTCAGTGCATATCACACATCTTTGCTTTGGAGATTGCCATCCCCCCAGCTTGTCCTGCACCATGCCTTTGGCGATGTGCAGCAGATGCAGCCTCTCATGAGGGAGATGCATGATGCAGGGCATTTCTGCCCTGGCTGCTGTGCCACGTTGTAGAGCAGCAGCTGCCTGATCCCTCACCAGCTTGTGGCACAGAGATGTAAGGGCAACCACTAGCATGGCAGAATGAGTAGTGTGTGACAAAGGCAGCCTCGCTGAGTCTGAGCTCAGTGGGTTACTGCGGGTGTCAACAGGCGACTCAGACATCATCCTCTTCTGCATTTGCTAGAGCTATAGATTTTGACTACGAGCCAAAAGCTAAATGGGTCCAAACTGATGAAGGAAAGGTCAGTCAGCTGCTAATACATGTGATGGTCTGGACGCAATCTGGATGGTGGTGATGGGAGGAAGTTTATCTATGTGCTCTGTTTCTCATGTGAAGCCATTGTCAGTTGCTATTGTAAAACGTGACAACATAGTCCAGCTTTTTTCACCAGTGATTGGAAAAAAATCTCATAGTATCAATCTGCCACCATCCTTTTCTTATTTTAATAAAAGGTAGGCAGCAGCATCTTTTAAATGATAATATTGCACCTAGCACAGTAATGCAGACTGGCAAATATATCTCTGAATACCATCATCTCTTTTCAACACACATACCCTGGGCACTCATGAATATCCAGTGAACACTACATAATTAGGGGGAAGCACATGAAAGAAAAATGGACCATGAAGATGATATATGCTAACATTTTTCCTTCTGTGACTTTTAGTACCACTTTTTTTCCCACAAGCTCGGCAGGAGACCTGAACTACGTCGAGCAATTGCCAAACAGCATGGTAAACTAACAAGTGGGTTTTCTGTATGTTATCTCCGGTTTAGTGGAACTCTGTAGTGCAACAACCCACTAGTAGATCACAATTCATTTTGGCAGGCCATTTTGTGTGCATTATTGACCTTTTCTTGCTGTCCATAAATCCTTGACAATGCTGACACAGAAACGCACCAACTGACCTTTCAAAAAATGTTGGAAATAATCCGTTCCAGCTGCAGGCTGAGGACACTGACCATATTCAAAGATAAATCTCTCCATCAGCACCATGGACTGCTGGCAACAGCAGAATTCACACTCCCCACACTGATTCCCTGCACCAACAGGCCTGATGTCCCTCATGAAAAGGAAAATTCTCACTAAAAGCAGGAGGAGTAAATCCCTTTCTTAAAGCTGACTATGTAAGGGAAATTTAGGACAGCACTGGTTTGGCTTTCTGCAAGAGCTGGCTAGCAACTAGAGCATCCTCCCTTGACAGCTCTTAGTGTAAAATGTTATGTTCTTAGCACCTGTAAGTCCTGCAGACCCCAGGCTCAAGCCCAGAACAAAGTGTACACTTCCCTGTTTCGAATTGGCATCCTTTCTTCATGTTTTAAAGCACAAAGTTTCCCTCCTCAAACCCTTTGAGCATTGTATTCTCTCCACTTGCAGAGCACAATATCTGTATTTCTCTTTCTCCTAGAGGGAAAAAAGCACAACAGGGTGCAATATCTGAACTTAAGACTACAGGAAAGAAGGTCAAATCTCTCTCATGTTGTGAACTACCAATTTCTGTAACTGCCAAGGTAAGGATAAGATCTTGATGGGAGATCTGCAATGTGTGGTGCCAACCTCTGTCAGGTATAAAGGAAAGTTTAGGTGAACATTTGGGTAAATGGAAAAGACAAAAAGTCCCTATTTAGTTGTTTCAGAATAGTAGCTGAAAGAAAATCTGTATCTTATATGTATCAATGTTACAAATCCCATTGGATTTATTAGAGATACTAATGATATTGATAGTATTTCAGTATTTCCAATTAGATCTGTTTACATTTATTTCCAGAAAATTTATTGGTGTAGATAGACATGTGCCCTCGTGGGCAAGAAAGCCAATGGCAGCCTGGGATGCATCAAGAAGAGTGTGGGCAGCAGGTCAAGGGAGGTTCTGCTCCCCCTCTGCTCTGCCCTGCTGAGGCCTCATCTGGAGTCCTGTGTCCAGTTCTGGGCTCCTCAGCTCAAGAGGGACAGGGAAGTGCTGGAGAGAGGCCAGCACAGGGCCACCAAGATGATCAGGGGACTGCAGCATCTTTTGTAGAATAGAATCATAGAATCACAGAATGGTAGGGTTGGAAGGGACCTTTAGAGATCATCCAGTCCAACCCCCCTGCAGAAGCAGGGTCACCTAGATCAGGTCACACAGGAACATGTCCAGGTGGGTCTTGAAGACCTCCAAGGAAGGAGCCTCCACAACCCCTCTGGGCAGCCTGTGCCACTGCTCCGGCACCCTCACAGTGAAATAGTTCTTTCTTATGTTTCAATGGAACTTTTTGTGTTCCAGCTTCATCCCATCACCCCTTGTCCTGTTGCGAGCTACTATAGAAAAGAGGGATGTCCCAACCTCCTGACACCCACCCTTTAGATATTTATAAATGTTAATAAGATCCCCCCTCAGTCTCCTCTTCTCCAGACTAAACAGCCCCAGTTCCCGCAGCCTTTCCTCATTAGGAAGGTGCTCCAGTCCCCTGATCATCTTGGTGGCCCTGTGCTGGCCTCTCTCCAGCACTTCCCTGTCCCTCTTGAGCTGAGGAGCCCAGAACTGGACACAGGACTCCAGATGAGGTCTCACTAGAGTAGAGTAGAGAGGGAGAAGAAACTCGCTTGACCTGCTGCCCACACTCTGCTTCATCATACTCTTCTTCATACGAGGAAAGGCTGCAGGAACTGGGGCTGTTTAGTCTGGAGAAGAGGAGACTGAGGGGGGATCTCATTAACATTTATAAATATCTAAAGGGTGGGTGTCAGGAGGTTGGGACATCCTTTTTTTCTATAGTAGCTAGCAACAGGACAAGGGGTGATGGGATGAAGCTGGAACACAAAAAGTTCCACTTAAACATAAGAAAAACTGTTTCAGTGTTTCAGTGAGGGAGCCCTGGCCCAGGCTGCCCAGGGAGGGTGTGGAGGCTTCTTCCTTGGAGGTCTTCAAGACCCACCTGGACACATTCCTGTGTGACCTGATCTAGGTGACCCTGCTTCTGCAGGGGGGTTGGACTGGATGAGCTCTAAAGGTCCCTTCCAACCCTACCATTCTGTGGTTCTGTGATAGCCAGGAAATGATTGTTTAATAAACAAATGGAAGTTTGTAATAAACATTTTTTTAATTCAATTGCTTCCTCCTTCCTCAATAACCATCTTGCTTGATAATCCTCAAAAATGATCTTTTTTTAAGCCCCCTTTCCACTATCTATTTTCCTTCGTCACCAATGGGCTTGATTGTACAGATTTGACTTTGCTAATATGCTGCTTTCTGTTTGCTTTGTGTTTAGTTCTCAGAAAGAAGTAGTAGTAGCATGTTCTGCATATAAGAGTGTTTCACATTTCCTTTCCAGCTGGCTAGTATATATTTTTTGTAATTGTTGTTTCTACATTTGTTTCAAATTTCCCTGCCTCCTTGAAGTAAGGGATAATACTTTTAAGAACCAGTGCAAGGGTATTAAACTCATCTGTGTAAAAGGGAATTCCAACAGATTGGATGAGATTCTAATAGGGGTTTTTTTTCCCTCTAGTAAGGTCAAGGACTGTGTAATGATTTAGTCCAGCCTTCTGTATAGAGCTACAAACCTCACCTTGGTTCCACAGCTGTGTACTCTCTAAGTACAGTGTCAGTACTAAACAATGGAGAATCTGCTAAAATTCTTCTGACAAATCATGGTGACAAAAGCTCTAAGAAGTCTACAAGCTGGGGCTTTTGGTGTGTCTGCAATTAGCAGGTGCCTTTCACACCTGCAAGGTAAACTTTTGGTAAAAAGCCAAAATAACAGTTGGCATGAGTTGAATAGTTCAGAGACTTTAGATCTTAAGGGAAAACAAAGATTTCATTGTGGGTTTATAACGACAGTACACTTTTTGTGCAGAATGCTTCAACACTGTTTCACTGACTGACTCTCTGCCTCTTTTCATAATGTCCTTATGTCTATCAACAGCTCTTTTGCATCCTAAGATAATATTTAATTCTGCCTATACCTGCTGCCAAAAAATGGTGACAATTTGTTCATCCTGGGATTTGTTTATGGCTTCAGCACTTACATTACTGTATGAAGCAGGAGATTCCATTACAAGGGGTGATGGGATGAAGCTGGAACACAAAAAGTTCCACTTAAATATAAGAATAAACTATTTCACTGTGAGGGTGATGGAGCAGTGGAACAGGCTGCCCAGGGAGGGTGTGGAGGCTCCTTCCTTGGAGGTCTTCAAGACCTGCCTGGACATGTTCCTATGCAACTTGATCTAGGTGACCCTGCTTCTGCAGGGGGGTTGGACTGGATGATCTCTAAAAGTCCATTCCAACCCTACCATTCTATGATTCTATGATCTTTCAATTTAATTCCAAAAGATCCTCACACAGAAGGAGCTGGAATGTCTAAATTGGAATTGCATGTTTTCTTTCAAGTTTGCTTTGCTTTGCTTCAGCAACTCATTACTGAGTTCACTAAAGGCATCGGTAGTGAGCAGCAGAATGTTTCCACAAAACAAACACAGAGGTTCTTTCCATCCTCCTGATCACTCATTCCTCTAGTGAGTTTGGAAACTCCATGGAAACAGGGGAATAAATGTGAAAAGAAATCCATTGGTAGAATCCAAAGGTTCTTTTCACTCTTCATGCTCTTGCTGACAAAATGATAGACAATCACAGCCTCTTTAATGACAGTTACCTCCTTCTCTTCCAGCTCCTTGTCTTAATGTTGCACTTAGAATGAATGATCTAGTTTGGACCCCTGCTTTTAGAGTTCAAACTCCCCTTGGAAGGCCATTTAAACCAAGTACTCATTTTTCCCTTTCTTCTTTCTTCCACCTCAAGTTTCAGTAGCTGAGTTAACAAGACTGACCACTTCTCATTCACAATCAGTCATGATGATGATGAAGAGCAATCACATGCAATTGTCATCTTTCCAGGTACTAAACAGCTCTACTGGGCTTTGACCTAACTTTTAGTGTAGTATTAATCTGTACTGGAAAAAAATGCTTTAGCTTCCTGGATAAGGAACTAGTTAAAAAATCCCAAACCAATCTAGCCTTTGGGAGCAGCCTTGCACAAACCAGTGTAATCAGATTAAAGCAGTTTAAACAGCTGAAGCACAAAATGTTCCATTTAAACCTAAGGAAAAACTTGTTTATTGTTTCAGTGAGGGAGCCCTGACCCAGGCTGCCCAGGGAGGGTGTGGAGGCTTCTTCTCTGGAGATCTTCAAGACCCACCTGGACACGTTCCTGTGTGACCTGATCTAGGTGAACCTGCTTCTACAGGGGGTTTGGACTGGATGATCTCTAAAGGTCCCTTCCAACCCTACCATTCTATGATTCTGAGATTAAACAGTTGCCATCCTTTGACAGATACCACCCTGTTGGATACCCATGAAGAGAACAGAACCAGAGTTGTGATATGGCTGGAAAATTACTTGAGAAAGCTGTATTTCTGCTGGGGAGAGAGGGTGGTGGTGCAAGGAGCAAGCACCTTGGACAGAGATTGCCACCATTAACAGTGCAACATTAGAGGAATAATGATGTTGAAGAATTGTGTGTTACTGTATGAATCACGTTATGAATCACAGTTTCAGGATGAAACCTCCTTGTACATCCACAAAGTGCTGCTATATACCAACACTGTGTTGCCTGCAGGTGCTTCTAGGTTTTGTATGAGACAAAAGAAGAATTATTTGTAGGGATAATGAGTTTGGGATGAACAGACTCAGCTGGCAGAGCCATCAGTTTCAATGAATTTGTTGTCCAGATAATTCCTTCAAATTAATGATAAGGACGATTTGAGGAAGACAAATAGTTTCCAGCCATCAAGAACTGATGAAAAATGATTTTCTGTGCTAAACCTCCTAAAAGTATGTTAGTATAAAGGCATATTTCCTTATTGAATCGTAACATGACTAATGTTTTTTCTGAAAAATGAAGACAATTTAGTGCAAGTTGACCATAAATAGAATGTCAATGGCAGTCTTGATTTTGTCTAAAATACTGCTTAGGGGTTTTAATCATATCTAGATGATTTGGGTTTCCCAAACATGTAACTTTGCATACTTGACATCAAGGTAGGTTTGTTTGCTTGGCTCTTTGTAACTTTTTATGTTCAGCAGTCATAATTTTACAACTTAAATGGTCCTTTTAGTATATTTGAAGAAGGATGGATTGCCATTTCTTTCACCTCCTAGCTCTGCTGGGTTAACCACTGAGTTTTGTAATAGAGTGCAGAACGACTTTCAGATCAGACATGTACGAGGAACACTTTGTGAAGTATCAAATAATGTTTGCACAGTCGCTTTCTGAGCACTCCAGCTCTTTTAAGGATAAATTCTGGGAACTAGTAACAGGCAATTTTATTGAAATATGGTTCTAAAATAATGATAGCCATGAAAATGTGGTTTTTCTCGTGGAATGGTAGAGGGCACACATCTACCAGCAGTATAACAGGGTGGGATGGTCTTCCAAGAATTTGTAACTTCTTAGTGGCTTAAATTAGTGTCAGATAATACAGTTGTTACTCTAACACAGTCTCTTTAGCTTTAGTGTGACCAGAAATCCAGGAAAAGGAAAGTCAGTCTTGTATCCACAGTGAATTCTGACCTTGAACAGTCCAAGAGAATGTAAATTTTGACAGCAAAAGTTACACTTTTTAAATGTAATGTATACTAAAAAGCTTCTCATGTGGGAATATGGCACCAAGGTCTGTCCTTTCAGATGGTTTTTGGCAAACATGTCCTGTGAGCCCACACTTTGGTTTGTGTCTTCACATTCTTTGATGAAGACAACACTCTGTTGACTTCCTCTGATTGTCCACCTAAGGGGAGAGCTTTAGGGACCTTTGTCAGTGTTCCAAATCTTGAAGCTTCTAGTAAACAGGGTTTCTGTGTGCATAAGCTATGAATTCTCAGGTTTCTTTTCTTTTCAGTGGAGTAGATAAAGAAAAATACTGGGGGGAAAAAACCCTATTTTCTTGCCAGAGTGAAATGTTTGAAATCACTGTCCTTTGGCATAAAACAAATCAAAGATCACTTTGGGTACTTAGAGTAAGAAAACAAGGGACTTCCTCTGCTGGGAATATGGTTTTCAGCTGTATACCTTATAAAAGTTCAAGGACCAAGTGTAGGAGTGTTGCAAATCAAGTAAAAAGGTTGCTTCCAGGAATGAGCAGGAAGGGTGCACCTAGAAGACTAAAGGTCTGAGATTTTTTAGACCTCTAGTCAAACTCTGACTGGCCTTTGAGAAAGAAACAGATTTCAGGGAACAAGAACCAAAAGATATGGTCACTGAATTAATTCTTCACACTCACAGAACCAAAATTGATCACAGAATAATATCAGACTCATTTAGGTAACAATGAAGCACAAAAGTCATATCCAGTCCATCCAGAGACATTAAGTGCACTCATTTGCCATATTTGTCCTAGTGCAGCTTAATGTTGGTGATTAGGTAAGAAAAGAAGACTCTTCTATGAGGCAGCCTTCATCTGGCATTGAACTCACACACATGCCAAAGTTCCCATCTGCAAATGCAATGCGACCTCCATTTCTTTGCAGGTTAACATCTAAGGCTTAGGCAAGATTTATCCCTAACAGACTGGCCACCTGTTAGTGCTTTCTAACATCTTATAATAACTTCTGAATTATTATTCTTTTATTTATGTGTTTTTCAAAGCCTAGTATGCATATTTTCATGGGTTTTTTTGTGTGACATATTCCTATTTGCTGAATTTTGCAACTATTTTCAGCAAAGTGCTTTAAAAACCTTATCTAACAGGCTTTGGTTCCTTGAGCTCTATCAGTTCTAAGCACATATATGTGGATTAAGAGTGTAGTCAAACAAAAGGGTAGGACATTTAGATTCAGACTTCTCATTCCCCTGTCTCTATGACAGCTCCAACAAACAAAGGGAATATTGAAGTCAGTAGGTTGTAGGGATCTAAAAGAATTGTTTTAACCACCAATTTGGAGAGCAAATTGTTCTATTTTGGGAACACTTTATGTAAAGTGAGGAAGAGTGGAAGTTCACATGAATATTCACTACAGCTTGTTAGGATGCTTCCACAGACCAACAAGAATAAAGAGGATTTTAACCTTATGACTGGTGTGCCAAAAGGCTGATATCCCATGGAATGTACGAAGGTATTGAAAGTCTAAGGTGGTCCTTTCTTTATTGGCTCTTCTGTACTTAAACTGATTCTTTAAAAGCATTCCCCATAACACCATGATGTTTCACACAACATTTTCAGTCATAGTCCATGGGCAATATTTCTAAGATCTTACATTTCTGTACTGGCATCTTTGCCCCTGACCTACCTCCCATTTGTGGGACTCAGACAGTTTCCAGTGAAAAAGAAGTATGGCATCCTGCCTTAGTGTTACATGGAATTGGCTGGTTATGCTGGGCTCAACTCTTATCAGACCTTCATGCTTTCCTAGTGAGATGATAAGGCTTCAAAATAGAAATAAGGTTGGATCAACTAAAGCCTAAAAAGAAAGAAGAAAAAGCTGGTGACTTCATTATATGAGTCAGTAACGAGTGACCTCAAACACACAGAAAGGCTGCTCCATATGGGTCCTCTTCTCCAGAGATGACTGGGTTGACTTACCTAACAGTAGTCTCATTCCCCTAGGGAAACACCAGTAAGAAAATTCAAGGTAAGGTGCCTCTTTTCAGTCCTATGAAGAGAATAATAAGCCCAAGGGTTAACACCGAAGCTCATCAGCCATACAATTTGTCTTTCAGTTCTATAATGTTTCGTTGAGATGTCTGCTAATGTTTAACACGTCAAGAAAGAGCTCTTTCTTGATTTAGATTCAAGGTATAAAGATATGCCCTGGTCAGAGGAGGGAACTTATGCTGTATTACAGGCCTTTCCACACCATAGTTAAGAGGTAGCAGGGAGGAAACAGGACACAGTGTCTTTCTCTGTGTGGTTTAGCCTGCAGCTTTCTAGCATGAAGCATTCAAAAATGCCAGCTTAACCTTTCTGCAGATTAATGCATAAAATGCTTAACATTTTTTGGTAGGTTCCTGGCACTTGCATGTTTCTGTTGCTCTGTAGTTTCAGTCTCCATAGTGCCAACTGATGTCATATTGTCTGTAAAGCTATAGACATTATTTGTGTAGATGTCAGTCTCCAGCTGCCTGAGGAGTTACAGGGCTACATTATGCCTCTATATATTCCACAGCTTTCTTATGCTCCCTCTGGGAATACTTGATTGCGTTGTTTTGTCCTTCTAAACTGTTGGTGGGTCTTGTTAGCTTAGTCCTCAAAACAGCATGATTTGTTGCAAACATTGCAGATGAGAACTTGCAGATTTTACCACTTAAAAGTAAGTAAGATCAGGCTTGCTGTGAACTCTTGTGCTACTCACAACTCAACGTAAATCAGAGTAGATTTTGGACAAGTGAAACAACATTTCTACTTCTTTAACATTGGAATGATGTTCTTTGCTTAAAAATATAGGAAATAGAGACACGTGGGCCCTTCCACTTCAGTGCAGCTACGTCATTCAGTGGAAACCTGAAATCAGGTACCTGGGAACAGGACTTAGTAAGCTAAGAGGGAATCTTCTCGTTCCATCATGGAAAGGCCAAAACAGTACTTTAAAACAGTCTGTTTTCTAGCAATTAACCTTTTTTCTTCCCTCTGTGATTCATTCCCTGATGCACTCAGCTTTCTCCTGGAGCTGGCCACAGAAGCTAAAGATCTAGTACACAGAACAATAAAAAAGATGCAGTGTTCTGCAATTACATGAGCTAAGTGCTGTCTTAGAAAGCTCTATCCTATCGATGTCCTCATGAGAGAATTCCCATGAGCAATTCTGTAGGCAGCTATTTAAATCCATTTAGCATGTCCAACTACAAACAACTTTTTTTGGTCTTTCAGCTACTAAATTGTCTGTTACTCGTTACTGAAAATGAAGGCAGTGGATATCTCCACTAAATCAGGTGATGAACACAGCAGAAAAGCAGAGATATAAGTAAATGTGTCTATATTCTATGAAGGATTTGGTTGCTGAATACCAAGTAATGGTGGGAGCAACCCAATGAACAGTTGATTAAACAAACAAAGAGACTGGATGAATGTACCCAATATATGTACCCAAAAAATACTATTCCTATTCTAAGTTGCATGATGCTGGATAAAATCATGTGGTTCATAAAGCCTTTCTTGTACTGTGTATGCATAAAGAATTTGAACTAAAATTGCACAACCAACCTTATAACTGATATCTTCTCCATTCTAATTGCTTGACTCAGAAACCTTAATGTGCTTACTAAATTAAGTGAATTCAGGCAGTGGTATCGTTCTGACTAAGACACTAGGAGGGGAGAATATACCTAAGACTTGGATTTACTTTAAGTCAAAAGAGAAACAACTCCTTGGAACTTTATCCAAAGGTAAAAGTCATCACACTCTCACCTTGTCTGAAAAATAACCTCGAAAAGAAGTGTGAAAAAAGGGCATTGGGTTTAAGGATTTGATAAGAGAATATGGGTGGAAAGGACTGTTAAGCAAAGAAAGTGATGTGCTAGAGTTCATGAGGTCCAGGGAGAGCAGTTAAGGCTTGTAAGATGACAGAAACTGAGCCAAGACAGATCACAAAGGAATTAAAAACAAAGAAAGAGAGGTTCTCTAGCCTTGTAAATAAAATAAGGGTGAAGGAAGAAGGGAGGCTGCCCTGCATTTGGAAGAGGTAATTGTCCCACCACAAAAATATTCCTTTGCTTCAATTTTTAGTAAGTGACATGAAGAGTCAGGTGCCAGGTGGGAAGGGGCAAGGCAGCTAACTACAGGGAGCAATCAGATTGAACTTACTAAGTTTATGGTAAAATATTACTAAGTTTATGGTAGATTCAATTCTGAATTTCATGTCCTTTCCAGAGTTCTGAGAGGATTAGCATACAAAATGGCAATTCTGGTAGCGAGATGGTTAAAAATAGATTTAGCCACAGCTACCATATGAGTGTAGAACAAAATATTTAAGAGGTATTTTTATAAAGGATAAAGATATGCCATTTTTTTTAAATCTGAGGGATGTATGCAGTAGCCTTTTTTAAAAGAAGTTAACTGCAGTAGACATAAGACACCTCAAACTAAGTAAACTGATATTTTGAGAGACATTGCTGGTTAGTGTAGATAGAACTGGTTTCAGAGGAGACTAGGTTTGAATAAGTACTGGGAGAGATATTGGAATGTAAGGAGACTGCAAGTGTTAGTCAGGAAGATATGGACTAAGTACAATAAAGTATAAACAAAATGAACAATCAGCCTGGATTGGAATCACAGTGAAATGACACTGAACAAACATTGTTGGGTTTGGGAGTTAATAACAAAATTCAAAGGTCATCGGTAAAGGAGAAGAAAGATTTTGCATCAGTTAATCACACAAAGGCCATAATCCACAGGTGGAGTACAACCATGGGAAAGGCAAATTCAGTCACTTGTGTTTATGTGATTGTGGGTCATAGAAGGAAAAAGGTGTAAAGATTTTCAAGGATTTAAGTAGGATATTAAGGTCTTCCAGAAACTGTAACATGGCATTAAAAAATAGCTTTCTCTTTTTGTCCCTCACTATTGGAGACATGGTTCATGTTTTGTCTCAAGCCTCCTCACAGATTTGCCTTTTTTCCCCTGCAAGACTACTTGCATGTCACAGCATCCAGTTGTGCTGTTGTCTCCTTTTGTCTGCTCGTCTGCTGTTCATAAATTGTGTCTCGGGCTGTTTAGCCTGGAGAAAAGAAGGCTCAGGAGAGACCTTCTCACTCTCTACAGCTACCTGAAAGGAATCTGTAGCCAGGCTGGAGTGGGTCTGTTCTCCCTAGGAACAAGCAATAGAACAAGAGGAAACAGCCTCAAGTTGCAGCAGGGGAGGTTCAGGCTGGATGTGAGGAGGAATTTCTTTGCTGCCAGGGTTGTGAGGCATTGGCAGGGGCTGCCCAGGGAGGTGCTGGAGTCACTGTCCCTGGAGGGGTTTCAGAGCCAGTTGGATGTTGCTCTGAGGGAAATGGGCTGGTGGTTGATAGGGCTGGGACAGAGGCTGCACTCCATGAGCTTAAAAGTCTCTTCCAGCTGAAACCATTCTATGATTCTTGTCTTTTATGAACAAGCTGTACTTTGCTAATCACCTCTGCTTCAATGAACCTCCATGGAAAGTCATCAGTGCTTGCAGGTTTTCGATGAGATCTTACCATGACACAGGCAGTCTTGTCCTCTTTCATGCTAGCAATCTCCAGTTCTACTCAAGGCAACGTGTGATGTGATGTGATGTGATGTGATGTGATGTGATGTGATGATGTGATGTGATGTGACAGAAAGAGTGGTGGTAGGTTCAAGTCAGCAGACCACTAGTGATATTATAACCTATAACAATGGCTTCAAGTTGGCACTGTATGTTTAGAGAACAGAACATTTTAAAAAGACCTCTCTCCCCTCACCAGCTTTCCAGTCATTCTTCTCAGCTGAAAGCTCTTTCTTTAGTTTCCTGATACAGGTGGCTGCCATTTGTAGAGCTATCCATTTCTTTGCCCGTTTTAAAGCAGCTATTATTTATGCCAGTCCCTGCTTATCATCCTCTTTATTCATTGAGACAAGAACAGCTACAAAACATTTTAAACAGCTTGAGATAAAGGTTAAGCTTAAAGATCACACATTATCATGCACAGCTTCAAAATAATGGGTTAAACCTGGTTCAACACAATGTTCTGAAATCATGTCTTTAATTTGTGCCACTCTCGCAGATGTAAGAAATGTGAAAACATGAACCACGCTAAAAAGCTATGGCCCATAAAGAAAATCATCTGCAGTAGCATTAAAGGTACATGCTGCACTTTTTCACACTGGTCTTCATATGCAAGATCATACAGAATTGAAAAACACACCCTTTTTCAAAGGACTTTTATGACTTTATCTTTTCATGTACACATCAGTGACACATGTCTCACTAAAGAAATATGATTGTTGGACATCCTGCATTTATTCTTCAAGTAATTTTGGGAAGTTTTTGCATTAGAATTAGTGGTAAGCTCACAACCCTTGTTACAAACAATAAATTATCACTACATGTCTTACTATTGAAATAGATCACTTAGCCATTCACCATTTGCCAAGGGATGCTCTCCAGATGTGTTGCATCTGAATTTCTCTGAATTTTCACTGGGGTACTATGAAGTTAATCTGTTGTTTTGCACACCAAAAGAATCATGAAATATCTGCTAAACGTTATACCAGTTTGCAGTGTTCTGGTGTAAGGATCTTTCTTTCTTTCCTCCCTCTCTCCATTCCACTGATCTTTAACAATACCCCACTGTTGCAATGCTGTTCTTTTTTCTCCTTCAAAGTATAATTTTATGCTAATCCTTGATCTGTTGAAGAGGGCATTAGCTTTCCCCTCATTTTCTGCTTTGTTGTGCCAGGGAAACTTTGTTACAACCTTGCACAACCTGAACTTTCCAAAAAACATTACCTATTGTTTAACCATTTAAGTAAATTTCATAGAGATTCCACTATAAGGATGCACAGCTCTTCTGTCTACTGTATATCTCACAACATAACTGTTGGGGGGACTGAACTATCTTGGAATATGGCCCAGATCTTGGATTTCAAAGCAACTAAAAGGAAAACAATCATTAAGACAACGTTCCCTCAAATCCCAGTTCAAATAATCTCAAAGTCTATGCAAAACGCAAACGTTGACCTCACAGAACTTTCCAACCTCCAGAATAGTTCACAAAGCCCTGAAAACACTTGCAAACTTATTTCTGAAACCTTTACTGTGGGCAAAGTATCCCTTGGTTGCCATTAGTTTTGCTTAAATCCTGTGGAAATATTCTGAGCTTCCTGGTGTATTCAGCAACTCAAAAAACAAATGGCTCATCATCTCAGTTGAGCTCAGTCTGCACGATTGCTTGTTGACTTAGTCCCCACTTATTTTTTTCAGGTTCACTATCAGGCTAGACAGCTCTGTCAACTCCAAAAGACATGCTTTTTTCAAACTATTGATCTCTGTTGCTCTCCCAAATCCTTTAGTATTGGCTCTTAGGATTACTATAATGCTATAATCATTCTGTTAAGGATTCAGATTTGTGGTGGACTAAAAGATGGTAACATCAAAAGGATTGAAATGCCCTTGAAGCAATCAATTTTTGTTCATCAAATACAAATGCTGAGAGGCTGCTTTCAGCTAATAATTTATAACTGAATTAATGACACATGGCTTCCATCACTAATGGTCTCCTCTCTGGGATCTTTTTTTTTACCCTTTCTGTGATCTGATTTCATATTCTGGGAAAGGAAATCAGAGTGCTAAAGAATTTAATCAGAAATAGGGACTGTCTCAAGTTAAAAGCTTAGCTTTCTTGCTTCAAATCGAGTGCTGCTGGAATCTTTCTGTTTTGGCAAACTTGTGTTTTTAAGCCAATCCTACTCACATGGAATTGCATTTCCCCTTTTTTTGTCCTGCATACAAAGAATCACTAAGTTGTGGGAAGCACCTTGTAAAAAATTTAAGTCCCTTGCATGTCTAGGTCTTCATATATTTTGATTAAGAAGTTTTCCATATTAACAGAATGGTGACAAAAAGTAGGTATAGGCATTTCACTCTTTCTCACTCCAGCCTCCACCTGCTTCCATGCTGGATTCTGGCAGGAAAGTCACTTTTGGAGTTTTAAAAACCCCTTAAAATAGTTGAGTTTCGTGTCCTGTTACAGTTGTGATTCTCCTATTCTCCTTTTTGATGACTTGACACGAGCCTATTTGTTCAGAAGAGCTATCCAAAACCTTGGCAACTTTTTTTCCCCCTCCCTCCTTTGTTTCCCCTGAATTTTGTGTGGAAAGGGGAATATGTCTCAGGCTTACCATCTGTCAAAACATTCTGAACAAGAATAGCATTAAGAAGCCAACACCAGATAGGGTTAGAGAAGGAGGAGAAAAAGAAGGGGGAAAAAAAGGCATCATGAGAAAAGCCTTTCTAGAGGAAAAGCCATACACCTGAATAAGTGACAAATTAATGAACACCTGTGTAAACTGATCTCACTTTCAAGGTGTCTCCCCTTTGCTAGATTGATTCAAGGGCAAACTAATAGCATCAGCTGTGTGCTAGAGTTGCTCTGTGATGCAGTCCTACTATGGTGTGGTCCTTGTTTACAGCTGTCAGGTATGTCAGCTAGTGTTTGGGGTTGGTTGGGGAATAACTGTTGCAGCAAAAGAGTTAAAAATAACTGTGGTGTCAGCTTAAGGAATGAAATATCTGATTAATCTTTTTTTTTTTGGGAAGCACAGATATTCAGAATCACTGAAGTAACTTCTGAAGTGCTACTTACACTTTTCTTAACATTGTATAGTGTGGCAAGCTTTATAAATAATCTTGGGTGTATAAATTATCAGCAAAAAAGCAGTTAAGATTATCATGTCTAATGTCTACCTTTAGGTCTTATATGCAACATTATAGAAACTTCACATAAAGCATCTTCTCATGTCTAGTTAACCCATTGCTCCATTTCCTTTCTCCTTCTCTAGTTATCCTTCACCATCTCCTCCCTCTCCTACAAAAACCCTCCAGCTTATACTTGGTTTAGAAATAGATCCAGTTACATATATTTAGCAGCTGAAAGTACTTATTCAGGATGATTCTGTTCTAGCAGTTTGCATCCAATTAACATGAAATCGTCAGTGGCAGCAAGTCTTCAACATAGGTCTTGCACTGGAATTTATCTGTTGTCATTGTGCATTAGAAGGATATGTGGCATAGATATCATCATCATTGAGCTGTTTAACATATCAGTTGATATTCAGGATGTAAAAACTTTTGATAGGGAGCTTAGAAAGTGTGCACAACCTAGACTTAAGACAGAGCAACTGAAAAAAACCCCATAGAACCCCCCCCCCCCCCCCCATTGCATAATCGAGTAAAGCAAGAATATAGTAATGTAAACTAACATATTCAGGCAAGAAATCTCCATAGCAGGTTGGACTTGTGCACAAAGCATCAGTATCTGGATTTGTAGAATGGCATACAGGAAACAATAGCTAAAATACATCAAGGTGCTTACCACCTCAAATGAACCAAAACTAGGTCGCATACAGCCTTGCAAAATCAGAGCAAGAGAAGAAGAACAAAACCAACACCAACTGTTTTAAACATGAAATGAGAAAGAGTCACTAAAAATTCAAAGTAGATACACTAACCTGGCCTTGGAAAGTGCTCCCACTTGATACAACTTGAAACAGCAAGGTAGCTTAAAAATAAATGTTTCAATTAAACAACCATTCCGAATAAAAGTTACAAAATAACTGAAGAACCACCATAAAAATGATCAATGAAAAAAGCTTTTAAACTAATTGAAAACACTGTAACATTAAGCTTTATGACAATCACGCACTTTTCCTCACACGCAATCTTTGGCAGGGGAAACTTTGTTTTAAATCCCCTCCCACTCCGTAGTTTAGTGCAGTTCAAACATCTTCACTACTGCAAATGAAGCAAAGGTGACATTTATCTTCATAGAGGTAGCTGGTCCCAAAACTCATTGATGACAAATACCTGGACCTTCTCGAATTTTGTCTTCCAAGTAGTCAGGAGTTTCCATCATCTTTTTCTTCCTTGGAGTTTTCTTCTCTTACTTTCTCAGTGTTTGAGCAGAGATGAAAACGCACTACAAGTTATGCCTCATCTACAGATGTGTGGGAGAGGCCCCAAAGAGTGGACTCTCAAGAGGCCTCAAAGAAGTTAAACAACCTTTGGCTTCAGAACAAAAATGAGAATTGTCTGTTTCTTCAGTGGGAGGCTCCATACATCTGGGTTCCTTTTATTGTGCAGGGTGTCAAGATATCTTTTGTCTCTTTCCTTGTCTCTCTGAGCTCACAACATCTCTGGGGCAGTGCTGAGAGTGACTGTGACTGCAGCCATCTCCAGGCACAAGAAATGTTGGCAGTTTCTGCAGTAGCAATATAAGATGGGGACAGCAAAGAGTGCCTGAGCTGGCATCCTGCAGAAGCCACTGTGCCTCAAAGTGCAGGAGATAGGCCCTTTCAGAAAGAGAAAGTCTGGCTTCTTAGAGCTTCACTTTTTATTACAAGAGCAAGCCCTATCCTGAGTCCTCAGAGCTTCCGAAGGAAATGTTGCCCACAGTACCAGAAGCTGGCTCTAATTACCAGCCTTTAATCGAGAGGCATGAAGATGCTGAGGTACTGTCATTCATCCTACAGACACATGGGTATGAACTTGAAATCTGCAGCTAACTTCAATGGGATGGTTCACATGCCTGAAGTTCAGTGAGTGTATAGCTTCCTGCCAGAAGACCGGTCATAAAACTTCTGAGTACTTCAATGACTTTGGGGGCAACGAACCACCACGTTAGGAGGTACATTCTGTGTGAAGGCAGAAGAGAAATGTTCAAAACAGCATCATCAGGAAGGCAGTAAAGGTACTTGAATATGCTGTTTGTCCCAGCAGTTCGTAGCACTGTTGATAACCTGGCTGCATTCTCTGTAGTGATGGAATTGGTGTTAATGGTAATCTCCTGAAGCAGAAACCTTGTAAAACAAGCATCACTCTAACAGGATAGTACACAATATCCTCCTTGTCTTGATCAGGATTTTGGGCAGGTGTTCAGCTCTTGTGGGTTAATTCACATAACTGGAAACGTTAGGAGAAACCTTTAAAACGCTTTCACTAATCCTGTTTGACAGTAAATGGTCCCAGAGGTTATGGTTGGTGCCTAAATGGTTATAACTAGCTTGAAAAGTATTAATAAAACACCTTCTTACTTCCTGCCTGGCCTTTGAAACACAAGAGAAATGCTGTGTTCAATATATGTGACCATGTTCAATGGCCCTTTGAAGTCTCATCTGCTAGAACAGGTCCATAACAGCTTTTCTATTACAACCTTGGCCTGTAATGGACATCCTTGGTCTGATGAGGAAGAACAAGAACTATTAAGGACGTGTATTCAGTTTTATGCAGAGGCTGAGGTTCTGTCAGTAGCACTAAGGGGCACAACCTTTCCCTTTTGGGACAGAGTCAGGTAGGAAATCCCACTCTGTCAACCAAGATGAGATGGGAACATTCACTTTTCTGCCTCTGCTATGAGATATACTTGTGACTGCGAGTAGCTGTGAAAGAGTTTTCATTCAAAAGTCTGATTTGATTTTATTTGTTTGGGAAGAGATCAATAAAAGTCTTAGAGACCTTCCAGGCTGCTAAACATGCTCATACTTGTCAAGATCTGCAAAGCATCCCATTGTCTCTGATAAATGAGTGTAGGTTTGAAAGGTCAATGTTTTACAGGCTCATATTTGCTTGAGAAGGATGGCTCACCTCTAGAACTTTCACCATGTGTAGCAAACAAGTCAGGACCAGTAATGATAGCAAGGACTATGACATCTATGCTAGGACTAATTTTTTTTGGGGAAAAATGTGACTAAGCCTTAAGACATGATGTAAAAACCCAACTCAGGTGGTCTGGGTCAAAATGTGAAGTAAAAGGTACTGATTGCTTCAAAGGCTTCAAAATTTGCACTTTTCTAATCATATACACAAGATATTAAGATGGTTTAGACTTATATTTCTTCCAGACAAGCACTAGGAGAATAGAATGAAGTTTAAATATTGAGAACACAAAACATGGGGCAAATCACTGAAAAATATATGACACTTTTTTTTCCATCAGGTCTCTCTCTGAGTATATTTTGCAGCCAGTTTGGGTGGGAGTAGCATTGTCAATAATGACAAAGTTCCTGAAGAGCCAAAGTAGTGTGATTCAGCAAAGGAAGCATCATTTATCTCAGCACTGGTCGTGAAATGAGGGGCAAGGGGTGGGTGATGTCATTTTCCATCGTATGAGATTGAGTCCTTTAGGTTGACCTGAGCAGCTCCTTGTGTGCCTCACCATTTTGTCAGCAGTTAAGAGAAGCTGACACATCCAGTTGCAACACACACTTCCTTTGTGAAGCAAACTGTGTGCATCTGAAAGCTCAATGTGGGGCTTAAAATCCTCCTGGTAGCACTTTAACAACTGCCAGCGTGGGTCTGATTTTCCAGCTTGCTTGCATTTGCTCCGAGTTATTTTTATAAGGATCTCAACACACCGAGTTCATTCTTTGTATTTTTCTATTGATTTTTCTGCAACTGATGTGAAATAGAAGTATCTTTTGGGCTCTTTGTTTAACGACATTTCCTCGTGTTTTTCCCCTTAATCTTTGTAAACACAGGTCTTCCTGAGGTTAAGGCACTATGTTTGTTATCGCTTCTCGCCATGTGATATTTATCTAGCTGTGCCTGTGATAGTGCTGGTGGTTCCTCTGTTATCTTTCTGCAGGTGTTGGATTTGCCAGTCTCAGTGATGCTTGGTATCCTCAGTAATTGCTGATAGGCTTTAAAACCAGCAATCTGGGATTTTCCCAGAAAGTTTATCTCCTGCTAAGCTGAATTCTTCTTGCTGAAGATATACCCAGAAAGTAAGAGAGGGAAAACGGCTCATTACATTCTTTTTTCCCCCACTTGATTGGCTGAATCAACCACACATCTCAAATCCCAAAATGCAAAAGGAGACAATCAATACAGCAACTAGAGATTTAAACATGCTGCCAGTTGCTAGGTTTTTGCCAGGGAGTATAATTGAATCTCCCAAGGTTCTGTCTTGAAATTACTGTAGAAAATATGGATTATCAGATTTCACCACTTTAAGCATAGGGTGACTTTTCAAAATAAAGAGTTTTTATAGGGGAGAAGGCATTTTAAAGCCTTCACTTTTCATTACAAGTAGGACACCTTCCAGAATAAAACCTTATGCTTGTTTTTCTGAAGTCTACGTGGGAACTTGTAAGCTGACAACTCGAGGAAAAACTAAACATTAGTGACTTACAAGAGCTGGCCTTTACCTAGAGAGGGAGCAAAATGTGATCTTGGAGAATCCTGGAGGTGCTTGTTTACCATGAATATTCTGCTGGAGCAGGAACTGCTGTTGGTTTTGCAGCAGGCAGAAATCTATGATCTAAGCAGAACCATGGGCTTCCCTTTTGTTTCTGCTATCTGAAAACACAGCTATAGCAGTTTACCCACATTGCAAACTTCATTGATATAAGAGAACAGAAAGAAAACATTCAAACAGAACTAATTTCACATAGACTGACCTTCTTCAATAGTTTCCAAACATCAAAGGATTGTGCATTCTGTCTGCAAGTTAGTTTTCTGAATAAATTATTATTCGATTCATCTCCCCATGATCTATTTTTAAACTTTTAGGAGACTTTTGAAAGTTCTTCCTTCCCTCCTCCCCTCCTCTTAGTTTGGATCATATGGTTTGGAAGCTTACAGTTCTTTCTTGCTGCCTGACAGATTCTCACACAATTACCCTTTCCAGCAAATTCAGCCTCGATGGAACTTACTTCTTAGGCATTCCTCCAGTGCCCCTTGCACTCGTGGACGTCTGTATATTCAGCTGATCAAAGAGTGTTCTTCTCCATCCACTTATCAAATGGTTTATTTTTACATAATGTGCCTGTTAACACCACAGCTGCTTTTTTTCCGAAGTGGGGAGGGGAGAACTGATGTTGAATAGAGAAGATGGTGTTAAAATCCAACTGTACATTTTTTGCAAGTAGCTGCAGAGCTGTAGCTGTGCTTTTGGAAGCTTATTGTCCTCAACAGTGTTGATGTCTGTAGGCAAGTCAGCTACCCATGTAGCAGTCTTACAGCATGAATGGAGTGTCTGATGGATGCTGTTTTAGTGGAGTTATCCATTTGCTTTCCTGAACTACTTTATAGTGCACTGTTTCCCTACATAAAGTTAAAATTAACACAAATCCAGTGGAATTTAATACCAATCCAGCCTTCTTTATTGGATAACATGCTTTAAACTGGTATTTACCAACATGTCACTCCCATAAACCACAGACTAAACCCAAGCTGCAGATAGCTGTAACAAACATGAATGGAGACTGTAGGTTCTTGAATAAAAACACATGGGCTTTTTACAAATTAATTTGGCCATAGGCAGATGTCATTTGTTCTTTTGGCACTAACACAGAAGCACTGTCTTGTGGTATCTCTTCTATTTAAGGAGTTTTAAACTCCACTCTTTTAATCCTGAAGTGTACATTTCACACTCATTGTTCTGCTATGAGAGGCAGTAGTGTTAAAAGCAAAGGTAATTCTGTCTGCTTCCCAGATCTCAGACACAGGCAAAGTCTATCTCTGTTGTTCTCAAAAGTTTTCTTGAAGACATGATGTAGACCATATCAATTTCTGAACTCATCACACCTCTGCCAGGGCCCAACCCCACCAACATTTCCATTTCTTTTAAAATTATAGGGTCAGACCTGTAATACAAAATAAACCTGTGAATCACTTGCATTGCTCTGTCTGGCTTCTGTTAGTTTCGAGGCACATGGGCATAAAACAAAGCCTCAGAACTCCTTGTTTCCCTACTGTCAGGAAGTTACTGGGACTAATCTACAAAGTGAAGATGTGGCTTCTCCTCCTCATGAAGCATATTTGCTGAATTTAGAGGAGTTTCTGTTTTATTTGTCACCGTTTGTAAAAGCTGGATTAACAAATCTTCCTGTTACAAGCAGGATTTTGCATGCCAATTTAAGTATGAATTTCCCCAATACTCCCTCCCTGCAGGCAATTCTAGCTAGAGAGATGTTTTTTCAGCTTTAGTGATGTACAACCTGATGCTTATTGTTTTAATGCATATAACAGCCCTTTTAAAGCAGCTGATTTCTACATATCACGTGGATTCTGTTCACAGTTACATACTTTGGACATGGGGAAGTACCAGTCACCCAAATGTCCCAAGTCTGTCCCAGTCTCTGCAAATGAACTCTGCCCACCAACCAAACTCCTCATTGTGACCTTGCTTGCCTGCTATAGCTAGGATGCAATATGTAGAGACATCAGCTGTGTTTTGGGGAAAACAGGCTGCAAAATAAAGAAATCTTGCTTGGAAAAGGGGCAGTTTCACCATTGAAACAATGAGTAAAGGTGACAATTGTCAATCAAACTTTAGGTTTGTTTTAAAGAGGCTGCCAGAAATGGATAAAATCTTTGAAAGCAGTATGTTTTTACATGTTAACTACTCTTTAAAGTGAAAATCATAATGTGCTCTTACATCTTCTCAGCCAAAATCCTCAGAAAAGCATTCATTGAAAAAATGAAGATTCTCTGTGGAGCTGTTGGAGCTGATAGTACAACAAAATGTTTCCAAAGGGTAGTCAAATACTGAGGGGATTCTTCTTCTAAAGCTATTGCAATTATTCTATAAACTGCAAAGCCAAATTTGCCACTGACTAAAGAGCTAGTAAACATGGTAAATGGCAGTACTCTGTGGAAGCACCTATCATAAGAGAGGCAAAAACATAGGCTGACATAAGAAATAACATCTAAAGAATGTGATTTAGGTAGACAATAAGCAGCCCTATCTCATGTCATTTTATCTTATGCTGTCTTGTTCATTGATAATCCCTTGTGCACCCCCATCAATCTTGTGGCATAGATCTGGTACTACCTGTGTCTTACCCCACTGTCATCTTCTGCTCGAGTTTACATCCATGCAGCAGAAGGAAAAGGCTCAGTCTTCAGTTGTCCTTCTCTGCCTGCAGAATACTCCTGTGGAGTGCTGCTTGTGAGACTTCACTGGCTCAACAAATCCAACCTCGTTGCAGCAGTCCTTGAAAGTGAGGAAGGGAAGCTGATGTCTCTTCAGGCTCATTCAGAAGCAAGCAGGTCTCCCTGGAGTTTGTCACTCTTGCTCTTGCAGCAGGATGAGTGTTATTTAGGACAATAAGTTCCTGTGAAATGCGAGTAATTTTTCTATCTCTTTATCTGAGCTGAAATAGATAGTAGTGCTTTACTTCAGGCACTTCTGCCTTTGTGGGGAACCCCATTACCCTGTATGGCAGTGCAGCTGCAGTTTCAACAGCACAGTGCCTTGCTTGCATGCTCCATATCTGCGTCTCTGCAATTGGTTTGAGTCTCTTGAGTCTCCCCACTGTGTGTATCTGCTGCCTGAGGCACTTTGTGGTGAAGTTATTGAGCTCCCTGCTCCAGAGCAACAGCCTCAGGGATGGAAAAGCCACAAAGAGATGAAAGATATCACTTCATCCAGCACAGATTGGCAGCATTCAGCAGCTCTTTGTCTGCTCCTCTGTTCCAGAAAAGAAGAGCAGTATTGTTGTCATTGCAGATGGTTTGAGATAGGCAGAATTTCAGTATGAAATTCTTGTCTTGGCAAGTGGCTTAATCCCTTACCTGCCTCAGTTTCTTACCTGTAAACCACTGATACAAATGCATCAGTGTAGGCATGCTACTTTCAAATCTGAGCAGCTTCACATTGTTACCATAGGCTCTTTATCCATCCTTGGGTCCTGGTAAAGTTCAAGATAACAACCATACATAACAACCTGTATTTTGAAGCCTGCAAGCAGTCAGCACTTTGGTTTTCTGTCTGACCAGTATGGTGCCTAAACCTTCCTCTCTTCATGTATGATTTTGTTAACCAATCAATCACTTTTCCTCCCCACAAAATGTGACCTACTCAAATAACTGTGATTACACATTCATAATTGCAAAGTCAAAATAAAAGCCTAGTGCATATGGAAATGATCAGAACAGGGTGTAATAGCAGAAATGCCATTTACTGTATATAATCAATTTAGCACACCAATAAATACATACATATATAAACCTCTGACAAGCACACTATTCTCTTCTATACAACTTTTCATTGAAATTCTGGTGCCATTGTTTTGGAATAAATTTTCTTGTCACAAAGATATGGCTTTTTTATTTGATTCAGTCTTATTGCATCATTAAAATATTGATATCTTTTATGTTTTGCAAACATTTGTGGACACACCATTAACCACCATAAAACACAATGCAGTAACAAATGCCTGTTTTATGACTGCTGTCAGACTATATATTCTCTAATGGTCTAACATTATCAGCAATCTAAGCCTAAATTGTCACAACTAAAAGTCTATGAAATATAAGACACATATATAATCTCCAGGAGTCGAGGTATTGAAACACTAGAATTGAAGGTTCAGGCAATGAATTCAGCCAAAAAAGCAGTTTTGCAGAGGAATTTTTCATTCAAGCAGCAAAAAGGAAAAGGAAGGAAGCAGCAAGTTATTGCTGAAAAGATTGCCCATACCCAAAGAAGATAAAGTTTCTCTGGACATTTATGTACTGTAGAAAGGAGGAAAAAAGAAAGGTGACCTAGAGAAAGAGAAAAGGAATTTGATAAAGGTATAGTGTTTATGTCTTTGTCACTTTTATTATAACTGCTTTTTGATCAATGGAATTGTTCTGTTACCTGTTCGTAAGATTGATTTGTGTTGTTCCCTGGCACTTTTTATTTGGCCTGAGAGTTTTACTGTGTGTCTATAGAAGCAGAAGAATTTCAGACAAGGATGATAAATTGCTAGCAGCATATGGTTCATTCCAAGTTGGATGGAAATACTCCCTGTGCTTCTGGAGAATGCAGCTAATGAAAGTGTATCGGGGACACTAGATTTAGATAGGGATAAAGTCTGAGGTGTTTTGTTGTGTACACATGGTTAGCAGCAGTCAGCAGCCAACACTACAAGGAATGAATTTGCCTTTTGCATGATGACCATATAAAAGGATCTTTTTTTTTTTCCCCCTCAATCTCCTGTGTAAACCCTAGAAATGAACTTTTTCTTTTGGTTGTCTTCTCTTCTAAAGGTGATGACAGGATCGATTTCATTGGCTTAGAATGATGATATTAATCACAAGGGTCTGTCAAGATACATAATGGCAATATATATTGGAGAAGTGTCTTGGCAGAATGTGCTGCTTATTATGAATCTCCCTTTTATTGTAGTCTTTGACAGCAACAGTTTAAAGGGTAAAAAGAGTTCTAAAATCACTGCACCACAGACAATGTCGAGTAAAGAGAAGCAGGGAGGAAGAAAAGCAAACAAGTTTGAAAGAAAGTGTCCAGGCTCTCAAATGCATTCCTAATCAAACAGCAAAGAGATCGTGATTTAGTGAGATCCTAAAGTATCCCATTTACTCTTCATCAAAAGGTTTGTGGGTTTTCTTTTTAACTTTCTTTTCTGAACTAAAAAGGTAGAATGCACACAAAAGTCTGCTACCTAAGATGGTTTTGAAACACAAAGGTTCTGTGTTTAGTTTACTTTTTGGATTAGATGTGTCAGTTCCAACAACCCCAACTAAACTATGCTCTTGCCTACCCTTGTCCTTCTTACCATGATTATACCTCATCTAGCAGTCTCTTTTTTGTAAAAAAAATGTTTGTTCCCACTGCTTCCACAGATTTTCTCCAAGCACTTTGCCACTTTTGAAGTTTTACATTCTTTGTCATTTGTTTATTGTCCTCTAATGAAAGTATTGGAGGTTTTTTTATGGCATGCTAATTAAAGCCTCTTTGCCTCTTTCCCTTTGGAAACGAAATGGAAATATTTTCCATGGGCTCAAAGCAAAAGAAGTGACATGGAGCTGATTTATCTCATTCACATTGTAATTTGCTAGACATCCTCTTTCACTTGCCTGCTTCCATTTCTAAGACTGTATGACAGTAATCAGAAATTAAGAAGTACTTGCTCTCTATGTGTTTATATTTCCCTGATTAATCCAATAAATAAAGAAATGATTAGTACTAATATGCTTTACTATTTTCTACCTCACTTTTGAACTCTCAGGTCTTCACAATGGTTTGTAAAACTGCTTCATGCTTCTTTCTGTTCTCATCTTTGTGGAATACAACTCTACTTGGCAATTATAACAGGATTTATCGTAAAGCGAGAGTTTGAGTTTGTTGACGAGAAACAACATTATTCTGCTGAAGTCTCTGGGGACACACTGGTTTTATCTGGCCTTAAAAAAAAAATCATAGTTATTTAGAATATTAGGTTCAGGATGATGCATTAATTCCTTTCCAGTTGTACTGAAAATGAAACCTTAGCTGATGCCCATTTCTGTGAGGAAGCTACAGGCACGGCGCTCTATATCCCCCTACACGAGACACTTAGGAACTGCATTTGTGTAAACTCTCTTGAACGCATTGGCTAACACCTATTTGAGTAAGGACTGCTTACCCAAGAAAAGATTTTCAGCCTCAACATTCTCCACTTTAACCAGGCAATTATGTCACCCTCCTGAGCAGACTGCAAATTATGCAAAACTACAAACAAGGTTGAAAGGGCAAGAGGAAAATAGAGGTAATGTATGAAGTATGCAGCGTGCTATTAGAATTCTTAGCAACATGACTTGCAATTTACCATAGTGTTAATGCAAAGAGGAATGCAAGATCCTTTGCTAGCTTGAACATTGCATTGGAAACTTTAAATACAGAGACAGAAAATAAGTGGGGAAGAAGCAAAGACGTTGTCTGCTACGTGCTAACTTGCACAACGCTTTCTGCAGCTAAAAGAAAGTAGCAAGACAATACATACAAATACAAAAGTTGAGTGATAAGGAAAAAAGGATTTTCTATTTAATTTTCCACAGTTTCACAAGCTTCTCTTTGTGCTGTTTTTTTTAAAAAGGCTGTGATTTATTCAGGATAAAATTGGATAGGTGCAAATCTTTGGAAAACAGCGATAGTAAAAAATGAAGGGTTTTCAGGACGTGGCATTGCAGAAGCTTTTTTGATTTTTAATATCTCCTGATGAGTAAAAATGGGAATATTTTGGTTGGAAATATTGCTGAATAAAAATGGGGTCTCTCACTAATCAATTAACTTCTTAAATTGGATACAAAGGCAGAAAGAACTCAGAAGAATTAAACTGGACATAGTACGGATGGGGGAAAATAGGTTTATGAAAAGAGAGGGAAAAAATAGGTTTATGAAAAGCTGGTGATGAAGAGCTTACCAGGGAATCTGCTGCTACTATACTTAGGTCTTATCATGAAGCAGATATGGATGTGGGGTTTTTTCCTTTCTTTTGGAGCAAAATTGTGTCCTTTCTTGAGCAACTGAAGCTCTGAGTTGGGCTAGATTTGAGAAAAGAGTCTTTCCCCCCCCTTTTTTTTTTTGCAATTTATGAATCCATGAAGTTTAACATAAACAGTTTGTTGATAACTCATCTTACAACAGCAGAAATTTGGCTCAGTAATTCCAGGAAGAGACAAAATCCTCTTCTTGTGATGCTGGTCCCATACGCTCTGAGTTAAAGGTATCGTTCACAAATGTTTAGAACAAAGTACTTCTAATTTCTCCTGGACACTTTCTGCATTAAGTTTGCACACATTGGATTACAAGCATGAGGTCTTATAACACAAGTCTACACCTTGGTACTTACATCTTTTTAAAGCTATGGAGCTTTTGAGAAAATACCTGAATTGTTCATGTTTTTGTTCAGGTGCAGGGAAGTCAGTTCAAAGACAATACACTGCTAATTAATACAGCGTGGGGCAATTTATCTTTTTGGTGGGAACACTTTTCCTTGACTAACTTTGCCTACTTATGGCTGAAGTGCTTTCCACACAGGAAAATAAAAGTACAAATAGTTTAATCATAATTGGGGGGGATAATTGTTTTTATACATTCCATTGTACTGTCCACATAAAAACTGAGCCTTACCTTAGTTATTTGATGAAGAGAGTTAAACTCGGTCTATATGCTCTCAGTGGTTTAATATCATTTATCTTCCTTTTATTATCACAAGCACAATCCAAAAGAGTTTTGAACATTTTGTTTTCATCTTGTCTGAAATGATTTTTGTGAGCACATCTTTAAAACAATTTTTCTCGAGGCATATGCCAGTGGAGACATCAAAATTAAAACAAAACCAGCATGACCAGTTTGAATACATATTTTATAAGAGTTCTTTTGTGTTTCTCTAAGATTTTTAAGTCCTATGATTTTAAAAAGGTTCCTGACTTAATCCTCAGCCGCCTGCTCTGAAGCAAAATAGTAAAATGGAGAAGTTATTTAGACTTACTGTTTCTGGAAGGCTTTGTGAGCAATAAAACTACTATAGCTCCGCTGCATAGAGAAGAAGGATGTGGCTAACAGTGTCTCTGTTCTGCAGATGTGTTTCATTTGGGCTTTTCTACCATTGGCTACAAGAGTTTTTGAGAGACACGGAATATTAGAACAATTAGATCATTAGTTACAACAAGGAGCTTTTTTTTTCCTTCCTTTTTTTTGTAGTTTTATATCTAGTTATTTGCCATATCTCTCACAGATTGCATTACTGAAAGGAGAAACAGGGATTTAGAGAAGAAAATGTTGAAGAGAATGCCTGATTTATTCGTACCTCTCTAGTAAGAGATTTTTACTCCATGTGGGAATCAACATACAGTGCCACAAAAATGTATCTTAACCCCTGCCATCCCAACTAAATAACATGGAAAAGTCTCAGTATGGCAATCCCAAATGACATAGCACCCGTGACTACCCTTACTCTGACAAAAGATATGTGGTTTCAATCTAGCTATACTCTGAAATCCTATTAAAATTCATGAGTAAAAAATGATAAGAAGATCTTTCAGAACTGGAGTGAAGGTGGTATAATATGTATTAGCATTTACAGGAAGAAAATGTGTCTTTATCCTATGAAGTGATGGAAAGTATTGCATTTCATACAGGGGTTGAGAAGAAGGGGGTCCAAAAGCTGTACTGGTGAGTAGCCTTCTTGTAATATATCTGTAGGGTCACTACATGTGGCTTTAAAAATTAGTTTTAGAGGCTCATCATGACTTTAAAAAGTTGAGTGAGAATTAAAAGCAATTCTCTTAACAGAGACTAGTACATTGGTTTAGACAGACAGCATTTTGTAAAGTGTTCATGTGTAATTGGGTTTTACTATTATATAGTATTTTCATTCCCTTGAATTATATTTTGATGGCTTTTCTTCCACTACCTTGTTTTAAAATACAGATTGTGTTGGACTGGATTTTAAAACATTGGATTCCTTGTATTATTTTGCTGTACTTTTGCATTCTTATATTTAAAGTTTGTTCTGCTTCTGTGCATATAAAATACTCTGGTAACTTGTAAGCCTTATATTTCATACAATGAAGAGAGGAAGAACTGCATGATGAGAGACTGATGACTTTTCTTCTATCTCTTCAAATTCATACTGGAAAGAAATGGTTTATTTCTTTTAGGTCTGTAATTACTCCTGAAAGCATGATGCTCCTTGGGAACGTTGGATTTTCTCTGAAATGGTACTTTGTACAAAGGTTTCTCACTTTAAACTTTGTAGTTTGTAGTGTGAGATTTCTTCTTTGGCTATCAGATTGGGGTTTTTTTTTCATCCCAAATATTCACTGTCATTGTGTCTAGACTGTCATAAACTTCTACTGAAGATTCTGTGGCAGAATGGTTTATGTAACCGTCTATTATCACATGGTAGAAAAAAACTAGATAACTATTGATATCCCCGTGACACTGTGATCCAGCAGTTTGAGAAAAGGCTTGTACTTTTTTGCCATTTCAGATGTATCTGTATATTCCCAAGAGAAACAGCATTCAGCTAAAAAAGTGCAAATCAATGTGGCATAAAAATTACTTCTTCTTGAAGGAGAAAAACCCAAATGTCCACTCACCACAACCAACCTTCAAACACTCTAAGTCTGTCCAATGAAACTTCTGCTCTGTAAAATGCTGGAGTACATAGCTTCATATTCATCCACATCAACTCTGATTATGTAAAAGGAGGTTAGGTGCAATTTCAACCGTTTTGTGAAGTTTCATCCGTTACCTTTGAAGGCTTGTGAAGGGAGAATCATTCCAACTTGATGAGCTCTGATACCAAACAAGTGGTTTTTTAAAAACAGGTATCTATACAATTATGATCAATTTTCCTATTTGCTACTAGAAAGGAAAAGTTAAACGTTAGAAAATGAACCCTGTCATTTTGTTAGATACAATGCCTTGTGTTTGTTAACTTGCACAGTAAGGAGGAGGAGGAACATTTTGCCCTTACACTTCTTAAAGACTTGTTTTATTTAAGAGCACAGCACGTCCATCTCTGCTTAAGTTGCCTCCTAAAAAATGGAATACTAGATTTGAAACAAATCTTTCAAATAAGCTGTGAGTTTGGAATCTAATTACAATTATTAATGACTATGATGAGTTACAAATATTCCACAAGCTGTATTAGTTGCTAGCATGAGGATTCACTCTGAGTATTGCTTGCAAAGAATGAATCTACTGAAGTGCTCATATATCTGTCTTGCTTGGGTGACAGCATCCAGGAACTGAAATAGTCAGGTGCATACAACACCTGAGAACTGTAAGACTGGAGCCATAAATTGAGCATTTCAGTCTCTAAACGTTTTTAGAGACACTGACCACTTTGATCTTTGACATACCTGGTTCAGATTTTCTGTCTCTTGTCTGTTTTATCAGTTTATGGGCTTTTGCTTTAATTTTTCTTGACTTCTACGTTTACTGGTGTTGAGAATGTTGTCAACAGTGTTATCAAGAGAAAGAGAAACTTATTTCAACAGAGTGGCTAGAACATGCCTGATAGAGATGGCTTATTCTCAGCACTTATGTTCATAGTTTGAGACAACACAGGGCCATTTGGATTGCTATGCAGTTCACAGATTTGATGAGAGATGTCAAAAGAGAACCAACAAGAGAAAACTGAAAAAGCTCGGTCACTTAGCTGCGTTTCTCATGGACAATGATTTCATGGAAACTCCAAGCATCTGCCAACTGGGAAACAGTGAGTTACATATTCAATTTATTGAGCTATTAACTCTAACCATCCTTCTCTCTCTCTTTATACACCCGAGGACTTGGGATGACTTTAGTGACACATGGGTAAAAAAGGCATGCAATGCATCGTTATGCTAAAGATTGGGAGAAATGTTCTTGGAACAATAGTAAATTGTTTAAAAGTCAGCTGAAAGAAACAGCTCTGTGAAGTTAGCTGGTTGGTCTGTAGTTTCATGTGAAAGCTGATCTATCTGTAAATCTTCTCAATGAGGTAAATTGTTATGGACAGATCAGGGATTTCAGAGACATGGTAGAAACAGGATGGCTGTACACAGGGAAGTAGAGATGCTCTGGAACTATGACCTCGAGAAAAATCTGTGATGTAATTTTTGGGTCAGGTGTTGCCTAAAAAAGCAGCTTGTATTTGTGGGGAAATCAATTGAGTTCTTCTAAGACTTCAGATATGGACTGTAAGTAATCAGGAGTTTATCTGAGAAAGACCTTGACAGAATGAGAAGGAAATGCTATCATAGCAAAATGCAAGCCTGTTACATTTGACTCGCATCAAAGACAGATGGAGATGGTTTAGTGCTGGGCTTGGCAGTGTGAGGTTAGTGGTTGGACTGGATGATCTTAAAGGTCTTTTCCAGTTGAAATGGTTCTATGATTTTTTTTTCCTAATCAGTACATAAGAGCACTCAGACTGCAATACTTAGTTCAAACTTGCTTTACTGTTTAACCTTTTAAACTACTGGAACAGTTCCTGCTTTATTCAAACAGCTCCTTTCACTCCATCTCATCTTTTTGGAGAAGGAGTATTATTTGTGAATTAGCAGGGAATTTTACAGGAAGCAATGAAAAGTGTCTCACGTTGTCCTCAGCCTATATTTGTGTGTACAAAGATGACTCCAACTCACCATGTAGTGATCACTGAGCATTTCAACATTCCTATAATACCTTCAGCCATCTTGCTAGGCTGGGACTTTTGTCTTTTTTCCCCAGACAGTTTGATGGCCTGATTTTACCCTTAATGTGAATCAACAGACAAATGGTGGTGAACTAACAGTCTGGAGAAAAAAAAGTACATGTTCATCAAAGTCATTCTGGTAAACAAATTGTGGCAGCTCTATTAATCATGTCAGTTTTATGTTCTCCTCTTGCTCCCTTCCCTCTGGTTCAGTCTAGTTGTCGCATGCCGTTTGCTTTATGTCAGCACAAGGATATTGGAATGAAGACAGACAAATGAATACAGGACTAACATATTATTGAAGTAATTCACCTGAACCACACACTCTGTGTGGCTCATTGGCAGCAAAACTGTTACATATCAGTGGATGAGCACTGAATCGTTTATTCCCGCTAACCTGACTTAAAAAAAAGGTTCCAATTACAATTATTTTGGTTCCTGGCCTGGTTTAGAAGCTGTGTATTAAACTGCAGCTTCAGTCTACATGGAGCTTTCTGAGACTGAGAAGCTGTGATTTTATTTCACACCTACAAATTTGCACCCCCGTGTAACCACACGATTCCACACAAGCAAATACAGTTCCCATAAGTTCACTGCTTGTGAAACCAGAAGTGTTTGTGGGAAATTGCATGCTCATTTTGCACTCTACACTCCTTTGTTTTTTTGGTGAAATTAGCTATGTCACAGTCAGATTGTTTCCAGATCTGTAAGTTTTTCATAAGAAGACTGTGACCAAAATCAGAAAACAAATCTGTGGCTTTTTGCCTTTTCTGTATGCGTTCACATCTTTCCATTTTGCTGTGAAGACAAACCAAAAAAGCCTTAAATAAAACTTCTAGGAGAAACCCCACATGTATAACCATCTGTTTTCTTGCTAGTTATTTTTTTTTCCCTAGCAGTTAGGGTGGCTTCTTTAGCTTTTACCAATTGCCAGGCTCAGGTCTTCCGCCCTGAGGAATTGCACACCTTGCAGACAGATGTGGCTGTGTAAGAATCAGAAAGACTCTCCTTCCCTCCCTACACGTCCTCACATCCCCACACACAAGAATATATAAGGGGAAGCCTTGTGTGACTTTTTAACTTTGCCTCATAAGGGATAGTGTGTGAGCTATTGGTGTAACACAGCTAAGAACTGTTTCACCAGGCAGTGATCTTGTGAACTGTGGAAATAAACCTTCCTGAGCATTGATAATTCAGTGGTTGAAGAACTGCAAGTAGTAAAGCTTAATTCCCCTTAACCTGTAACTAGTGTATGTAAGAGTAGACAATAAATTGAACATTATGCAATGGCTGTTTGACTTCCATATGTCCTGTCTCATGAAGAATGTGTGTTGGTGGTGTTAGGCACAAACCCTATCTCCATTCAATGAACTGACTGTGGTTGAAGGGTAAGGTTTGCAAAGTATTTAAATGAAAAAAAGGCTCTAACCTGTAAGAAATGCCCATTTCAGAGTGACACTGCTCATCATTTAGAGCACAGATCTAGTTTGCAGTGGATGTTTTCACTTCCTCTCCTGCTGTCTTGAGTGAAAGCTGGCTCTGATACAAGTAGTGATAGATACAGGAGCTTTAGCAAAGAAACACAAGAGCCATACCAGCAGTTGCTGGTGTACTTGAGACAAATGGATTCTGCACAGCTATGAGACACTTGGATATTTTCTATCATCTAAATATTGCAAGGAAAAATTGGAATGGAAGACAGCACAGGAAAAGAGATGAAAATCACTATGATTCTTACTGGTTTAATGTTACACAAAGGACTGGGTTTTTTTTCAGCAGAGATACTTTTAATATATAACCATTAAGAGAGATAATATGTAAAAATTCCTTATTCTAGCAATGGTGTGTTAACAGAATATGATTTTTTTTTTCCCTGAGAAAATATGAAAAAGTGTATTTCCTTGCAAAGTTGAGCTAGGACTGTAGCTGAACTAATGCTTGGAGTTAATATTACTTACAGGATACAGATAAACACTTTGGAAAAAAAACCCCAGAACCCAAATGAGTAGCTTGATTTTGTAATCCAGCTTATTTTAAGGAAATTACAACTACAAAGAGAAAACACAGAAACAGCTAAAGGCTTGTCTCATTCCTGCTGAAAAAGTTTTATACTGCTCCAGCATTGAGGATGCTTCAAGGTCTGAAGAAATAAAAGTGCAATCTAGATAACTGATACTTATTGATAATTATTCTAAGGCAGGCTCTAATTTAAGAGAGTCCAGTTGTGGTATTCATATCCAAACTACTTTAACATTCTGCACTTGGGGCTTGCCTCTATTAAAAGCTTTAATGATACTGTCAGCTGTGATACTGTTGAGTATAAGTGAATGGCTGAATAAAAGTTTGCAAGCTATTGCAAACTTTAATCAGCTTATTGATTCAAAGCTATACAAAAGTAACCAATTAATATTACAAAAGACCTGACTGGAATAGCAATTTGTTGGAGCATGCTGCTGCCATTTGCAGTAGTGCAAATCTAGCCTGCAAAATTGGTTATGTATTTTTATGCTCTAGTCATCTATTACAGAGCAGTTACAGTGTTTCTTTGCAGCTTTTTGTTTTAAAAGCAACAGTAGATTAGCAAAATGTGTTTGACTGGATATTGTATAATATTTCATCCAGTATCCTTAAGATAGTAAATATGATGCAGCCACAACATGTAAATCTTGTAGGGACTAAAACCACTGCTTATTCTGTACCCTCAAGAAAGGAGAAAAAGTGAGACTTAGTTCATTAATTATTAGGGTAGCAGACTAAACTAAAGGTTAGGAGAATTTCAACTAAATCCCAAACACAATGAAAGTACCAGGAGAAGTTGATCCAAAACTTTAAAGGATGTTACAAATTAGGGGGTTTTTAAAAAGTAGTAAGCAATTAAGATTAAAAATGAAATCATCCAGTTAACAGCACAGGCCATCAATATAAAACATAACAGCAAAGAGAGAGCATGCAAAGTCCAGAAATTCAGATGAAAGTGCATTTCATTTTAACAACCCCCATTTACCTTTGTGAAGATACCATCTCTGGCCAAATAAGCATGGCAATTCTTGATGAGGCAGCAGTATGTCTGATGAGCAGAATCACTGCTTTTAGCTAACAGAACAGTGTTTCATCCAAAGAACATCTGAGGGAAGGAAGTTTGGGTTCATAGAGTATGCTTGTAGAGCCTGCAAACTGCTTGCTCTAGTTTTCAGGATGTGTGAATAGCATGAGAAAATGTTTAGTGTTCAGTATTAAAATTGGCTTCAGAGACTTACTGGCTTCTTATGTCATTGTTCAGAAATGTAGCTTAAGTCCCTTTTTCTTTCTTGCAAGTTCCTCTGATTACTGATCACTCTTATTGAAGATAAGAGTAGACATGGCTCATAACCACCAGGAGAACACTCACAGGTCCTTTCTTCTTTTTGTTGTGTAGGGGTACAAAGAACATCAGATGATAGCAATAATTACAGCAACACTAACAACAATAAATATGGTAGAGACTTTTTCATAGGCTGAAACAACTGCTAGAACATCTGGAGGCTTCATGGACCAGCATACTACCAGAACCAGATTATGCTATCCAAATGACATTAACAAATCCTGCAAAAGGGTGTAAGGTTTAGCTGCTCAGTTGCAACTGTGGAAAGCTTCAGGCATCCTATTAAATTACTGCCTAATATGGGAGGCAGTGTAAAAATGAGAGGAGACTGTGCTTTCAGAGTTTTATAGGACCTCATTTTTGTTTCTCTGTGGACCTGGTTGTCTCAATAACACTAAGCAGCTTGGAGTCTAGTTTCTAATGAGGGATAAGAAACCCAGGCTCATCACTGAGCACACACACTTCTGAAAACCTCCACTGCTCAGGTAGACTCCCTAGTTAAAGAGTTGTCCTGTACAGTTGATAGCTTCTAAATGTGCTTACTGCATCATGTATCTGGATGACATGAGCTAATCATAACTTAGTAACAACTATATGCCCTGACCATTTAGTGTACACAGTTTTAGTCACTGATGGCCTCCCATCACAGCAAAGGCAGAGTTTCCCAGCAGATCCTATCTCCTACATGTGCAGTCAGGCAGGGAAACAAATATAAGCTTTATTTGCAAGAAAAATGTGTTTGCTGCAAGAATCTATTCCAGCTTGCCCATTTCCACTTCTCATGCTCTGCAGTTGTAAAGCAGGCATGAGGCAGAGGGGAAAACTACCTTGATGTCAGAGATGCCCAAGGGCTCATCTAGTTTAATCTAGAAACACACCTTGAACCTGTTCAGAGAAGCAGTGTTTATTGTAGAAAGCAATTGCTTCTTCATAATTCTTCCCTTCCCCAATGATTTACTCTTATGGCCCTCACTATGCTGAAGAATGTGTTGCCTTTGTATGTGATTTTCTCCCACTTGTGGCTTTTGCATGTAGCACAGATCACTGGGATCCAGATTGAGGTAGGATGAGGCTGTTGGGGTAGCACTGGAAAAAGGACTCCTCAGGGAACCTTGAAAGTTGCAACCTCCCCCTGAGGACATTGTATGTTCCATGGTTATGACCATTTAACTAAAGTGCTATGCAGGTTCCAGGTGTAATCATTGGGACTTCAATTGGTGCTTGAAGGAGTTTTCTGGTATCTTCCTTCTGCCTGAAAGACTCATGAAAGTTTTACCTCATTACCATTCTGTATTAGAGGCAGATGTTTGTCTTGGAAAAGAGAGAGCTCAAGACCATTTACAAAGCCAGCTATTAGATGGACTCATCATGGATTCATCCACCAGCTACAAGACTGGGGAGTAAAAGCAGAAACTCAGGCTTTGAAAGAAAGTTTCATGAAAAGATTTGAGTGAATGAGGATTTTTTCTGCATTTTTCCCACTAGAGGGTGAGTTGTTCTGTGTTGAACTGAGGTATCTGAATAAAGATTCCTTCAACCAGGCTGAAATGATAGAAGGATTGTGTATGTCTTGGAGATTCATTGCTGGTTCAGGCCAGAACTGTTGGTAATGGAATATAAGTAACAGGGGAACCATCAGCTAAATGCTCATCTCAGTGCAACCTGGTTTTGTTACATATCTGAGCCCCAACAGTATGGAGTTGATGGCTGTTTTAGTGCATATTTTCAAGCAGGTCAGTACAGAGTATCTCTCTTTTCCAACACTTTCTGTAGCTGTTAGAGGATTGGTGCACATTTGCATCACAGGAATTTGGTGTGTTCTTTTCCATGATGTTTGTGGGTGAGAACAACAAGGTGTTTTTTCCTAGGTAATATCTTACCAAAGAGAAAGGGTGGCATGGTGTTTTCTCTCTTGCTCAGTAGTGGCAGAAATAAGCCCTCATTGTTAAATCCTTCCTCTCTTGTGGTTAGTGGACAGCTTGCTGGACCTGAAGGCACTGTTATTTGATATTCAAAGCTCTGCAGTAGGCTAATTAATACAATTAATCTACTCACTCATTGAGAGACAAAGTGTTCACATATATAGGAAACTAACAGAGCATGGTACTCAATTTCCAACACAAAGACTCCACCAACAAGTTCTTGGTCCAGGTGCATTGTTTTGATATGTATGGCATGGAAATTGTTCCACTAGAACCCATATACCAGAAGATATTGAACAAGCAGCTGTATTGTACTCACAGTCACCACACTTGTAAGACTAAAACTGTTCCAAGCACTGTGTAGCCAGTTCTATGAGCAGGGTTTCCAAAGCTCTTGCTTTTCATTTAGTACCTGAATAAAGGTAAAATGAGAGAAGTGACAAATACCAAAAAGGGAATTAGTCTGGCAGAGCTTAGACTGATCAAGATTTGATATGGTTTGTAAAAAGCATAGGGAAAAGTAAGCACAGCTCTGGTTTAGCTGCTCTTAAATGTTGAGATGGAACAAGTTTTAAATTCAATGCTGGCATTAAGGAAAGTAAACCTCAGCATTGTTGAGTTTGCCTCAGAAACACTGTCATCTCAACCTACTACTACAGTGAAAGCAGTGAAGAAAACGTTGCCAAAAAGAGAACAATTCTTATTGTAGTGCCAATAACAGCTGGCAATATGCTTTCATTTGTGTTCCATTTCAGATAGGAGATCCTATTAGAAGTATTTCTGATACATATAAATGTTTTAATGCACATATGAGAAATTTTGCAGCTGGAAAAAGAAAACTATTGAAGGAATGGTGAGACTTTGAAGAGGCTGGAGAACACAGGAATGAGAAAGTAAAGACAACATAAGTTAATATGCTTCTGATTATGAGAGAAGGGATTGATGAAATCATTTAAAAGGTAAAAAAATGTCACTAGAAAAGCATCATAGAATTTATAATCTCTTTCTGGAATTAACTGCTATGAAACACTGTTGCTTACAAAATCCCACCACAGCTTTAAAAGGTTTAAATTTACTTGTTTGCTAAGAAATAGAATTAAACAAAAGAGGCAAAGATCAGATGTGAGGATTCTCTATCAGAATGAAAGTCCATTGCCTTCCTAAAAAGTTCAGACATATTTTCTCCCATCACTAAATTTTTTTAAACACTCCAAAGGACCACATGTCCTTTCGTGGAATATCTGGCACTGGCCATAGTTGGATCAGGATGCAGGACCTGATCTGGTCTGCAGTTTAACTAGTTCTGGCTTAGTGGCTTAATCATAGAATAATAGAATGATAGGGTTGGAAGGGACCTTTAGAGATCATCCAGTCCAACCCCCCTGCAGAAGCAGGGTCACCTAGATCAGGTCACACAGGAACGTGTCCAGGTGGGTCTTGAAGACCTCCAAGGAAGGAGCCTCCACACCCTCCCTGGGCAGCCTGGGCCAGGGCTCCCTCACTCAAACACTGAAATAGTTTTTCCTTATGTTTAAGTGGAACTTTTTGTGTTCCAGCTTCAACCCATCACCCCTTGTCCTGTTGCTAGATGCCATTGAAAAAATGCTGTCCCAACCTCCTGATACCCACCATTTAGATATTTGTAAATATTAATAAGATCTCCCCTCAGTCTCTTCTCTTCTAGACTAAAGAGCCCCAGTTCCCACAGCCTTTCCTTAATGCAACACAATTGATTTCTACCTAATCTGAATGATTTCAGCCTTTTTTTTCCCCCCCTCAGTATTTCTGGATAATCTAGGTAAAAAAGCTTTCCTCCTCTCTGACTGATCATACATTCCCTCTGACATATAGTAAATTTTTGACAAGGCATTCTTCTTGTTCCAAATCTCAATTCACTTTTTAGGGACTTCATTGGTAAAACAGCCAGGAAATTGACCAGAGCAAAACGCTGTCTTTAGTAACCAAAGTTGCTTTAAGAGATGCTTTCTCACTGTAGTCAATTTAATCTCAGTAAAATGCAAAAATCAACCATTACTCAAGTTTTTAATGACTATTGCAGTGAAATGCCTGCAAAGAAATTTGCACAGTAGCTCACAAGTTGAAATCTACTGCAATTGAAGAGGTTTATTTGTCTTGTGTTACAGTGCAGATGGTGAGATTTTGGGAACTGAAAATGCTAATAGAAGGAAATGAATCACATTTGTGAAATAAAGTATATAGGCATGTGAATAAGGTGCCTTTTCATTGATCATATCATAGAATCACAGAATGGTAGGGTTGGAAGGGACCTTTAGAGATCTTCTAGTCCAGCCCACCTGCAGAAGCAGGGTCACCTAGATCCACTTTTATGCTGTTGTCAGGTATAAAGTTAAGCTGAATCAATGACAATTTTAAGAGTAAAATGAGACATTTTCTTTAGGAGAAAAAAAGAAGTTAACAAAATTGGTTAAAAATGTTGGTGATTGAGGCCTTCAGAGTATGCTCTGTAAGCTCTCCTGCTTTCTGCCATATCTGTCACCTGGATCAGCCACCAGGACAGTTTGTACTCGAATAGCAGAAAAGTGCCAGCGAGGCTCAGAGAGAAAGCTTTGCAAATTGCTGGCTCACCTCTGAGCTCTGCTGTGGATTATAGGATCAAAAGTCATTACAATACATGCTTTGTTTGCTGTTGTATGAATGCAAACTAAGTTTACTGTGAAGAATGTGTGGTGGTTGGATTTTCAGCCACGAAGTCGAATGGGCTTACTGGTATTTCAGTGATATTTTCAAGGATGTAATTGCCCTTCCCTGAGCAGAAGCCAGGCAAAAAGGCAAATATTTCCATTTCCAGTGGCTGTGCAAGACTGTAGGTTTGATATATTTGTCTGTAAAAATTTCTGGTAAGAGTAATTCTCAAAACCATTCAGTACTGTGCTATGCTCATCCTTGAATTAGTGGCAGAAGAACCAGACTATCCCATAACACTTCAAAAGTTTCTTCCAATAGTTCACTAGGTTTTAAACCTAGTGATGTTAAACATGATGAGTGGTCCAAGCTGCATTAATAATTATCTCCCCAGCTCCAAATTATAGCACATGTATGACTTAATGGCACCTTCAAAGCCATAGCTAGGGATGAAGGGAGCAAAAATAGTTGTTCAAATGATGAATGCACATGTTGAAATAATGGAAATATGTTCTGGGGGAAAAAAAAAACCAAGAAAAAAATATATGGATAAAAAACCATAGAATAAAGCAATCAGAAGTGCTCAAAAGCAGGTCTGGATCTACTGGGAACTTTTCTTATCTTTATCCAATGTAAAACTTCCTGACTTTGACTCTCGGTGAAATATCAGCCTGAAAACCTCTGTGAGCCAATTAGAAAAAGAGAAAGCAACTACAACCAGTGTGATTGTTTTAATCCTTTAAAAGTACCTGGTACTTCAACAGGACAGGGATGTTTATGTGGAAAACAAATCATTTTGATGATACTTGTGAAAAGAAACTTTGAGGCAACTCCAAACCCATCTTTTTTTTTGCAAGCTAACATGTTAAAAAAATTACCCCTCTGATCAGAATACTTTGATTAATGCCTTTTAATCCCCTAAAATGTTGTGTTGTCATACAATTCCAGACCAGATGACACAGAAGCATTTGGACAGAGGATGATTTGGGGCAAAGGTCCTTAACTTTGCTAGTTATTCTAGGATGGGATGTATGAGCAACCAGTTCTACTGGCACAGCTCCGTGTCACAGGTTAGTAGGTGTCACACAGGGAATGCAGTAGCTATTAGAATGAAGTAGCTAGATGATAGCCCTTTTTTTCTGCTATGAAACATAGCTCTGAAGAAGATTGATAGGGTCAAATTTGGGGAACAAAGAAAGACCTTTGCTCTTTCATTCACAGTAAAGCTTTTTCCCTCCCACTTTTTGCATCACTTTTATGTTTACCAATGTCTCTATTGTTGAGATGCTGTACTAACAGACCAGGGTATTTAGAGCACAAAACCTACTAATTTATAAGACAGATGCCTCACTAATAGAGATTCATATCTCCTGCCCATGATTAAGATCTCAGAGACTTTAAATAGTTTTTAACTCTTAATTGACTCCAAAAGAAATGTGAAGAGTTTGCATGCCTAGTCAGAACACATCAGCTCAAGTGAATTAAAGCTGAGCAGGGTGAATATGGGTCCAAATACCCAGAATATGAAGCAGAAAAGCCTTTGAAAGCATTGTGCTCTGTAACTGCAGGTGCTGCTTAGCTGAGCTGTGACCAGTTTTGCTTTGTTTTCTGTACTCTGCATGCTGTGTGGGGGGTTTTTTATTGTTCCCTGTGCACTGACTACTGCTGCAAGGTAACATCATCTGAAAAAGAAAAGCAATCAAACAGCATTCTTTTGGATATCTGAAGGTTAAAACACTTCTTGATTCGTTGGAAACAGCATAATATTTTTCTGTTTGGGATCATCCCTGAGTATATTGTTTTCTTTTGGAACTACCACTGCACACTGCATTATTCACACACAAAACATTCCTGGGCCTCTTCCTTCGGTTTTACGCCACAACTGGTTTAAATCAGTGGGGTTACTTGAACAAGGGCTCACTGCTGAGCCCAGTGGGATGATTAGTAGGACCTGAATTCTTAGGTCACCTAGACCTCTTTTAGGAAAGACCTCCCTTCAGTTAGGAGAGGTAGCCATCTTCTATGCATAAGACTTTTTTTTCTAAGGAGATATAAGGCACACATCAATCATGGCCTGAGGCTGCTGAGGAAGGTAATTCTGTCTTCTTTTTCACTGGAGCAAGGAGTTACTGAAGAGTTGGCATAATTAGAGTGCCACAGAAAGAAAGGAACAAATAATCATGAAATGGTAGGGTTGGAAGGGACTTTTAGAGATCATCTAGTCCAACCCCCACAAACACATCAAACACATTGCATGTAAGCAGCTAGAAGATAATAACCTGTTAAGTAACAACTAACATAAATTGTCAAATCATCCCAGTATTTCCTCACATCTGAGTCCTTTGACATGGAAGGGAGGTCTGCCCTGATTTTGTATTGTTTCACAAAGCTGGGTATCCACCTGGCTGGCAGTTCTGCAGAAGAGAGTGTAGGAGCTATAAAGGACCTCAAACCAAGCTTGTATTTGCAATGTTAAACTGCTGCCAAAGGTATTTTTAAAAAAGCAAACACTGTATCAAGATGTATAAACATGGGTATTATATGTAAACCAGCTGCTCTGCTGAATACTGGCCTCAGCTGGAGCCTTACTGCATCCAATTACAGGCACCATATTTCCAGAAGTTTGTGGACCAAAAGAAGGGGAGGGCAAAGCAGATCGAAAGGATTGATCAGAAACCTAGTAAATGTGGCTTTAAAGAAAGATTTGGGATGCTGGAGTACAAGGAGCAGAAAATGGAGGGACAGGGTAAGTCTTCAAATATGCAAAACACTGTTGCAAAGGTGAGATTTACCAAATGTTCCCCAGGCATTGTTTAGGACATTGATCTATTGATCTGTAGCGTGAGAAATAGCATACTAACATGCAGCTAAGAAGATTTAGGTTATACATGAGAAAAGATTTTCCATCAGTAAGGATAATTACATGGTGGAAGAGATTTCTGAGGGGGAGTTAGGGAGTTACCACAATTGCTGGAAGTTTTACAGACAAACATCTGTGAGGAATGGTTTAGGTGTAGTTGGTTCCATCTTTAGACTAGTTGACCTCCCTACTAACTCTGTGATCATGATTGTTTATCCTGAGTGATTTGTAAGATACTGGTTTAAAGGTGATAAGGTCAAATGTGGTGGATATTGATTTCCCACTGTCAGTGGCTAAGCTTGGAGCTGGTAGGGGAAACGATGAGCTAAATTTACCAGCAGTTGTAGAAGACAGTGGAAGAGGGCAGAGTCTGAGATGAGCAGGAGGGGTAATTTCCTTTTCCTCTCTTGACCTCCAGTTTGAACTTAGCTGATGGACTTGCCATCTGTACCTGATTCTTAAAGGAGCATGCTTCCACCCATATGCTGTAGGAAATGGCATTTCCAAGTTCAGAACTGATCACTTCAAGTGGGAGAAAAGTAGAGCTCCTGTAAAATAAGAACATAGCAGGGAAATAGCTGCTACAGATCCACATTTCAGTAAGGTGGAACAGAGAGACAGAAAGCAGTAGTTCACTATCAAAGCAGCTTAAACGACAACAAAAGGCCCTTTGAACCTTGGTGGAAGTGGGAACAAGCAGAGTTTGGGATCTGCAGCCAAAGAGACAAAGCTGGCATCTTACCATCCCAATTATGAGACATTAGACCATATGGACAAACTGTATTTTTAAACTGCCCTCGCTGCTCAAATGTAGGAACCCTCCAGTAACGTATTAAGAGGGGTGATTTATATCTGCCAGAGGGGTTTGTTCTTTTGATCATTCCTTTTCCTGAAGGGCACTGTATTGTTCTGGTTTAGGAGTTTTTTTAAATGGTATGACTGATTAAAAAAATGTTCCCTAACACATGACTTTGATATTCATGTTTCTTCCCAGGAAATCTTTAGGATTTATCAGTCCAGCCCTGTGAAGCTGGTGAATTTTCACATGGCTAGTTTTTGTTGGTTTATTTTTAATGATTCTGTGACTGCACAGAATCTAACTAAAACAACAAAACCCTCAGTTTTTGGGTCAGAAACGTGATGATTCTTACTTTTAAACACTTCATGAGCACCAATTGCTTACTAGCTATTGTACTATCTGAACATAGGAAAAATCTTAGAAAGGTAGAACAATAGTTTTCCTTTTGTTAGAAGCTTAAACAAACCCCAAATGCCAGTCCATTTCCCCTCCACTCATCAGCTAAAGAAACAATGCTGATGTACTGTTGCTCGTGGATTGTTTCTTTACCTGACAGATGAACAGCTGTGGAGCTACAGAAGCTGGCATCAGGTGAAATCTTTTAATATATCAGAGAAGTTCAGTTATTTCTGGACCTTGAATCCTTTCTAGATGGACCTCAGAACTGGGTGCAAAGAGTCTTTAAAAAATGTGGGTTGCTACTGACTTCATATGGAGTAAATCTCCATTGGGTTCATTTAACTACTGTTTACAGGAGGTCTTCCAAATCAGGTCTAACTATTAAGTACTAAGCATGGAGGAAAGTACAATTTTGGCACATTGCTGTCCATGATCACATGATTAATAATTTCTGGCATACATTATGTCTATCTCAAGGTGTTTCCAAACACTGCTTTGCACCCATCATCCAAACTTCTGTCAAAACCAAATTGTCTGAATTAGCTGCCTTTACCTTATTTTCCTTTACTTCATACACACACCACACATTGACTATTTCTTCAGGTTTTCAGAATTCATTTGCTTGGATTCTGATGCTCCTGCTGGCTTAAAGAAGAAATGCAACACTAATAAATGGTAATAAATTGTCAGTCTCAACGGGTCTGTGACCCTCAATCAGTAGGGGGTTATGTGCAACACTTCATTTCCCCTTCTTTTAGCTCTCGCTGTTTCCCTTGCTGTTAGGCAGTGTCCTTGATTTATGGGTGGGCCACCAGCAGGATATCTCACCTGCAAAAATAGTTCACACTGTGTTGTTTATTGTACTAAGTAGGCTTCATGCTGGCTGAGGGGTTTTTACAAGGGAAAAAGAGCTGCTGTCAGTCTTTCCATCATTTGAGCAAAGCTGGCTCCAAAGTTCTCTCAAATTTCTACAAGGAGTCTAGGAGCAAGAAGCCAGAGTGAGCTATTGGCCCTTCTTCACAGTGTCCACCTCTTGACTTTTTTGGTAAGAAGCTCAACAGAAGATGAGAACAAAACTAATGAAAAACAGGGTGGGGTTTAAAAATCCTATTCTTAATTTAGAGCAAACATTTAATGCTGCCCACATCATTTAAATATCTGATTTTCCCTCATGTTAAATTATTACCTGCTGTGTGACACACTGTCATTCCTTGTGATTAAAACAAACGGTTTTGATTTGCTGAGAGAAAAAAAAACCCAAAACCTTAATTGCCACACTGCTGGAATTTTAGTGCAAATACAGGATGGAAACATTAGCTAACATAGTTAGCTTCCAAAATGAACCAGGAGGCAAGAAAAGCAACCAGTAAGTCAGTGGAGTTACCTGCATGTTATGTTTTCCTATGTCTTCATGAGATAGTCTAAAAGAATATTCCATGTTTCACCAAGGCAATGTTAAATAAAGGAAGTAAAGACACTGGGAATATCTACTAATCTTGCATATATTTACATTATCAAGTTCTATAATTAGACTCTGTAGAAAGAATGTCCACAGAACTGGTAAAAAGTTCCAGAGATTGTCAGTACTTTTGGAGAGATGCTTGCTATTGGTAACAAGCAAACTGGCATAAATAGTCCAGAAACACCCTCTTCCCACTCTGCTTCTCTTGAGCTGCTTTGTGCTGTTGCAGTGAGAAGTCATTGGGTGGCTATTGGCTGGAATGGTCAGTTTTGTTGTATCACCAAGGCTGGACTACAACAATACTTTCCATATGGTGGAACCTTTATTAGCTGTTTACCTGAACAAAACCTAAATTCCTGGCTAAACCAGTAGGAAAGGCACAACCATAGAGTGCCTTCTGAGCCTCGAGTGCCATTAGCATCTGGTGTCATAATGGCACGTTTTGTTGCTGTTCACTATTTATTCACTTTCTTCTCAAGTGTTCAGGTATTTCCACCTTGCTGCTACATTTCTGCTGCTGTGTTTGGTTGAATAAAAATTACTGTAGACACCTTTGTATGGGCATTTTAGGTTTTTGAGAGTGTAATTATGGTTCAAAAGAACAAGCACCACTACAGAGAAAATAATTTCTTCACACCTCATCAAAAAAGCTGCCTGGGAGGTGGAATGTCCTAAGAAAGCATTGTTCACCAAATCATACTATTTAACTCATTAAATGAGGATGAACTGGCATATTACCAAATATGCTGTGATGCAACCAGATATTTCTGAAGTTAAAAGCAGAGGTTAGAACTGCAGACCCTAAGGATGAACGAGGCAGAATTATGTATATGTGCTGTAAGGTCTTTGAAGGAACTGAATAATGATACCCTGCTTTGCTACTTCACAGTGGTTTTGCATACCTCCTTCTCTGCTAAAACACATAACGAGTCTTTCACATCAAGAAGGTTTCTTTGGATCATAGAATCATAGAATGGTAGGGTTGGAAGGGACCTTTAGAGCTCATCTAGTCCAACCTCCCTGCTTAAGCAGGTCCCACCTAAGTCAGGTCGCACAGGAATGTATCATAGAATGGTAGGGTTGGAAGGGACCTTTAGAGATCATCCAGTCCAACTCCTCTGCTAAAACAGGTCTCACCTAGATCAGATCATATGGGAATGTGTCCAGGTAGGTCTTGAAGACCTCAAAGGAAGGAACCTCCACACCCTCCCTGGGCAGCCTGTGAGCTTGCTACATTCCTCTGTACTGGTAGTTAGTGCTTTGGAGAAACATATAGTCACAAGCAGAACACTGTCTATCTATCTATCTACGTACCTGCCTATCAACCACATAACTTTACTGAGGAGAAAGGAGTCTTGCCTTGCCTTTAAACATACTCAGATGTACTTCAATGCTGTCACATTCACTGCCTGAAGAAAATGGTTATTAAAATACCACTTAAAATCTACATTTTCTTAAGGAAAAAAAGCTAGTAGATAAACTAAAAAGTACTCTCTGTCCAATTATTTGTTATCACATGCAGATATTTTTGATAGGCTGGGTTATAATGCCATTTCCAGACATCTAACAAATGTTGAATGAGCCTTCCATAAAGTGATTATTTCTTTTCTCAGTTCCTCAGTGTTAAATGTGTGACATTATATCGTTCATTCTGGAAAGCAAGCAGATAGAAAAGCGATTATAGACCCCTGCATAACAGTGGCTTTCAAATCTTTTTCATCTGGAGGCACCTTGAGAAAATGATGTGTCTGAATTCACCTTTTTTCAATGTGAAAAAATTGAGCTAGTTAGTCAGGGTTTTTTCTTTTAAATCCCTTTTCTCACATCTCTGAAGATCTCTATAGGCAACAGGGACGATGAGGTCACTTCTTTGGTAAGATTTATTACCCCAAGTAGAAATTGTCCACTTGACAAATTGTTAAGATACAGTTGTCTCTGTTGCCAAACAAGCTTAAATAATAGTAACTTATGAGTAATATTCTCACGGTTTAAGTTCCTGCACTGATGCAAAGACAAGTAGCAACTGTCTGTGATTCAATTTATTGAATGTAAACTAAACATAAAGTCAAAGAAACCTTTAAGACGATGATTTCTGGGTGAATAAATCATGTCAGTTTCAAGAGATCTGACTCAAAATCAGGGCTCGTTGTTTATCAACAAGTGGCAATACATTTGCTGACCTGAACTTGAATACCAAGGGATTTTACACTTTACACAATCTCTTTGCAGCTTGGCCTGCTCTGCTGAGCCTAGGAAATATTGGTAGAGACACAGAAGGGAACTCTCTTGTTGCCTGATGGGCTCTGCCATGGAATGGCTACAGCTACACTACTCATTTCTCTGAGCTGTTGACTTAGTCAAAATATCCAAAGAATCTGATAGTCCATGGAATGAGTAAACTTTTCTTGCCAAATTAAGCCTAATCTATGGTAATGTGTATTAAAGCTTTGAGTCTTTTCACATTATATTAAACTCTTTATCACGTCTGTGTGATGTACAACATGTATAATTTAAACCACACCTAAATTTCACAGTCTGATATATCTGCATGTTTCTCTTCATAGATGGTAAAGTCACATTCTCTTGAATGCTGTTGGAGGTTGGTATTTAATTCCTTGAATAATATCTTCTTCTGACCTTTCCTTCTGTCACTCAGATCCAAATAATCCATGTAGAGCTGAGCATGTAAAGTGATTTTCTTTGTCACAGAATCATAGAATGGTAGGGTTGGAAGGGACCTCCAGAGATCATCCAGTCCAACCCCCCTGCAGAAGCAGGGTCACCTAGATCAGGTTGCATAGGAACATGTCCAGGTGGGTCTTGAAGACCTCCAAGGAAGGAGACTTCACAACCCCTCTGGGCAGCCTGTTGCACTGCTCCATCACCCTCACAGTAAAATAGCTTTTTCTTATATTTAAGTGGAACTTTTAGTGTTCCAGCTTCATCCCATCACCCCTTGTCCTGTTCTCTGAGGAGACCACCTGTCTTAGAAACTTTCTAAAGGTTTCCACAGTATCAAGTCCAACCCTTCAAAGCTACTTTGTTGGGTTTAGTGTATCTGTCCAGCAGCCTACCTAATACCGAACATTAATTTATCCACTTCTGCTCTTGATCATATCCACGGCTCATATCATGCTGCTGGTCACACAAGCTTTCCTCCATAAATAAATCTGCAAAGCTGCTAACCTGCTTTCATCCCAATCCCTTTCTGATGATCTCTGCTGGATGCTACAAGTAACCAGCCAGGGATGACAGACAAGCAGAGCCGCAGTTTTGGATTGTTCATTTCCTTTTGAAAACGAATACTCCAACGCCTTTTCTTTCACTCTTTTCTTGAACTAGTAGGTTTTGCTGACATCAAACAAAATGGGATCACAATGCCTGCTTTGAATTTGATTTATGTGACATAAACAGCATAAAAACCACCTTAACCAGCTGCATAAATAAAACCAATATTAAGTTGTGGTTCGCTTCATCTGATGACTACTTGTATATCAGTTCACATAAATGCAAGACGTCTTCATCAAGGACTTTCTATCCTTGTTTGACACCAGTTCACAAGGACAAGACTAATAAGATGGCACTGGCATAACTAAACTTGCCACCAAAATCTCTATCCTTGGCTTATTCTGAATATTAGTGAGAGCAAGTGTCTGATTCTATAACTCCAAGAGTCGCATTAATGACATGAAGAGAAGGAACTCTAAGGCAATGTGGTCTATAATTAACACATCACTTTCATCACCTCTGAAACTCAGTGGTTTGAATTCTTTGGAAATGGCAATATTTCCAAAATAGTTGGCTCACAATCTTTAATATTTTACATAGTATTTGGCTCATTTTCCTCTTGGCACTGGAACAACAGAGTCAAGTAGGAAATCTGCAATACGTTCCACATTTTTCCCTGCTGTCTGTGATCAGTAAGCAGCAAGAGATGAAAGAGACTGTGACTCAAATACTTCCTCTCTGCATTTTTTCCCCCCATGTAAATAGTTCTGTATTCTTTTGCATTTGTTAATTTTTTCTCCTATCAGCATAAATAAAACTGACTGGAAGAAAATGGCAACTGTCTTCCAAAAAAACTTGTTCACTGTTTTAGTGATTTTTTTTAAGCAACTGATACTGCTTCACAGGAAAAAGCAAGATTAAGTGTAACAGACATTTTTTGACAGTGTATAAATGTGAGCTGCAGATCCCTTGTGCCGTAATATCACGTGTGGACCTTAGGAGAGCAGTGTACAGAGCCAAACTCTGTTTCTTACGGATTTTTGTTCTTGAATTCTTCTCTCCTGTATTCAGATTCTGTGTTTTACTGCGGCCAGTTAAATAAATCAACACAAAGTACACACACTGACTGCATGTATTAGTGTCTCTGTTAAAGTATGATCATCCTGTCCTCTTCTAACTATCGACAAAAAATGACACAGACTTGAAGAATTACAATTTGAGTTCCATGTTGTGTAGTTATAGCTATATGGCAAGTTCCAAACTGTGGTCAGACAGCTGTGTGCATAAATCAGATTAATGACTGAATTTACAGAGACCTTATTGAATAAATACACAATATGTGTCATGAATTAAATGGAAGTGGCTTGGAAATTACTTCTTTACTTCAAGGAAAAATGCTTGCCACGGATATATCCAATAACCTGGAACTCAAATGTATTGCAGAAACAAAAAGCTATATATGACCAAAGCCTGGAGAAGAAAGAGTAGATGAACAATAAAGAATAAACTAAAAAGATTTGATTACCTTTCTTATTTTTCACAGTGTATGACATTGAACTTTCTTTGTGATGATTTTTTTTTCCATTGCCTTTTCTCATTCACATATGAAACAAACCAAGAAAACACAATTCATATAGTTTTTCCATTGTCTCAAACTGCAGGACCTCCATTATAATCCCCCTTCTTACTTCAGAATAAACATACCATTTCCCTAAAATTGCTCAGAGATAACACCATGTGTATCTGCAGCCTGCCTGGCAATGTGCCATCTCCAGCACTGTGCAAAGGTCTGCATCGGTATTTGTCAGTCATTTCTTGGCAATTTATAACTGAGCTGAAGTCCTTCCTCCTCCCCTCCCCCATTCCCACTCCTGCAGGAATTTGTGATGGATAGGATGGAAAATCCACAGCGTGCGTATTAGTTAACAGGAGGCTGTGACTACAGTTTAAACCTGAACAGAAATTGAGAGGCCTCAGAGGAATTAAAGGGGTTTTAATTCATTTCAACTGACTAGCCCTGGTTTAACTACTCCACGATTGTGAGCCTTTATCATCTAGGATATCTATTACACTCTACTAAGCATGAGAAAATACACGTATTTTTCATCTTTACAGCAAAATTATTAGCCTCCTTATTCACCTACATGTCAGGCCCTTTATGAGTTACAAATCTACAACTACATGATTCAGCTGAGGTTTAAAAGCAGAAAATAGCTATTAAGAAACCATGGAAAGTTGTCATGAAGGTACCATGAAATATCCTGACTCTGTTTGACCAAAGAGCCAAAATTAAACATTAGCAGAGCAAATCCTATCAGACTTGCAACGACTTCAGTCTCATACTGAGTGCTTCCCCTTAAGATGAAAACATTCTCAGTGGGACACTGGTTGGAGGTCTCAACTGCCAAGCAGGTGCATTTGGTGGTGCAGGGTGCCCTCCCAGTTCCTCGCATGTTCAGCTCTAAGAAGGTGGTGTGAACCTGCTTCTGCAGGGAGTTTGGGCTTAAATGATCTGTAAAGGTCCCTTCCAACCCCCACCATTCTATGATTCTACAATTCTAGGAGCTTAGGCTCCTTCCCAGCAAAGAGGGAGAGATGCTGTGTTTCTAGACCTCCCTTGGAGCTCTTTCCTACAGGAAAAGCATTGGGAGCAAAGGCTTGGATGTTCTCCTGACTCTCTGAGACCATGTCAGGATACCAAAGGAGACTAAATGTAGTTTGGTGAACCTACAACTAGACATATGTCTTTCATTATAGCTCATATAATTGAATCTAGAACCCAGCTAATAAAATCCACAAAGCAACACGACTTCAGGCTTACGAGGCTTTCTAGGAATTATATGTGTTGTGACACAGAAACTAAAGCTTGGCAAAGGCAACAGACACAAAACACAAATGAGAAAACCAAAGACTAACACCAGCTATCTTTCAAGGTCAAGTTCTTTACACCCTTTAGCAATTTGCCCTCAAATTCCTCAGTGTAGGATTGAAACAACAATGATTATGGGAAACCTTACGATGAAGTAGGCAAAACTCAGAAAGTCTAGCCCTACACATATTTGGCCAAGTGGATTTTAAACCCTTTTCATGGTTTAAAGAAATGAGTTGTTTGTTAAGGGTATTTCCAGGTTTTGGCAAGTCTGTTAGAGTCTCGCCTCTGGAAGATGAAGTCATTTGGTCTGTTATCATAACTGTAGAGTCACAGAGGACTGTTTCACTGCTTTCAGGAGCAAGATCTGACTACAAATATCAAACTGAAGCAATACAGGCTGTCAGGATTCTGGGGTTCTGCGTCAGTGATGGATGGCTCCTGACTGCTGGTATTCACAAGTGTATTTTTTCTTCAGGCTTGGCTGTTTTAGTTCTATATTCCCAAATGCCAAGGGCTATTTTATATCCCTTTGCAGCTTGCAGCAAGTCAAATAAATATCTTGAATTGGAGGTCGACCAAGTTTCTTGATTATCCTACAGTGAGGAAAGGAGCTTTCAAGCTATCTAATTTATCCAGCTAATGTATGTCTAAGGTACTTCTCTCATTTAGCATTTCTCTTGAACTGGCAGTTGACCAACTTCCCTAAATGTGTCTTTGTAACTAAAGAAATAAAAAGACCTATCTTCATTATGTCCAAAACATTTAAATATTATTATTTGCTAAGTACTAAAAAAGCTGAAGATCTATTAACAGCCCTAGTGCCAGAGCAGCTGCTGCTGGACATACAATGTTAATGTGTTTATGTCACTTCAGAGTACAGCTCTGTCTCCACATTTCATCATTGTGCTGAATGTGGCAAAATTATCCATGCAGACTTTGCTAACAGCTTAAGTCTACAGGAACATGGAAAATCTCTTCTCACTGGGAACACAGGGATATGCTGTGGTAAATGTTTGACTGCAGTTTCCTCACTACTGTTATTTGGTCTCTAGGGTGTGCAGAGCAACTCATGGTCACTGTCTCCAACTCACTACTCCTTGTCACTAGTTTCAGTCATCAGTGAATCATAGAATTATGGTTGGAAAAGACCTTTAATATCAGAGTCCACCCACTTATCTCACACTGCCAGGCCCATCACTGAACTAACCCATGTCCCTCAGCACCTCATCTGTGTATCTGTTGGATATCTCCAGGGATGGTGACTCCACCAGCTCCCTGGGCAGCCCCTTCCAATGCTTCACAACCCTCTGGGTGAAAAAGTTCTTCCTAATGTCATACATTTAATGCATATCTGTCACTGGTCACCTTTCTGTCCAAGATGAGTCTGACACAGGAAAAAGATGAAGAAAATTCCAGTAAAGCAGAGCCTGATGAGTGAAATAGCATCCACAGCATTTCTGGAGCCTTGCACATCTAAACATGTGCAATAGTGTATTTTCAAGTAGTATGAATAGGAGGATGAGTTAAGGCTATCTATTGCCATCCTGGAGTACATCTTTTGTTTCTTCTATATGTAGTATTTAATTGTAAATATAAGGAAGATCATTCAAGTCAATGTATTAGCATACTTCTTAGTAATCTGTCCCATTTTGTTTCAGATGTAATAATAGACTCCATATTTATTTTGCACCTGACTGTTGTCACTGAAATTTATAGAGAAGATATACAATAACAGAGAACATATCTAGGTTTGCTGGCATGGGTTTTCCCCAGAGCTTCACCTGTGTAAAGCGCACAGCATACAAAACAACCTATAGCAACAAGATGAATTTCAACATAAGAGAACAGGAGGTCCTTTAACCACTTGCCAGGAATGCAATGTAAGGGGTCAGTTATACAGTATCATCTGTTCAAAACTGTATTATCCTTGTTGCAGTTGAATGAATGGTATAAAAGTGTTTAAGAATAGCAGCCAGTCTTTCAATGGTTCAGTTCTGTTTGTTTCATCTTGTTGAATATTACTGTAAATGATCCTGTCAAATATGTGGAGAGGACTGTTTCTAAACTAGTTAGCTGCTTACTCCAATCAACAGACAGGTACAGTTGATAATAAACTGACCATGAGCCAGCAATGTGCCCTCGTGGGCAAGAAGCCAATGGCAGCCTGGGGGCATCAAGAAGAGTGTGGGCAGCAGGTCAAGGGAGGTTCTTCTCCACATCTACTCTGCCCTGGTGAGGCCTCATCTGGAGTCCTGTGTCCAGTTCTGGGCTCCTCAGCTCAAGAGGGACAGGGAAGTGCTGGAGAGAGGCCAGCACAGGGCCACCAAGATGATCAGGGGACTGGAACATCTTCCTGATGAGGAAAGGCTGCGGGACCTGGGGCTGTTTAGTCTGGAGAAGAGGAGACTGAGGGGGGATCTTATTAATATTGACAAATATCTAAATGGTGGGTGTCAGGAGGTTGGAGCAGCACTTTTTTCTATGGTATCTAGCAACAGGACAAGGGGTGATGGGATGAAGCTGGGACACAAAAAATTGCGTTGAAACATAAGGAAAAGCTATTTCAGTGTTTCAGTGAGGGAGCCCTGGCCCAGGCTGCCCAGGGAGGGTGTGGAGGCTCCTTCCTTGGAGGTCTTCAAGACCCTCTTGGACGTGTTCCTATGCAACCTGATCTAGGTGACCCTGCTTCTGCAGGGGGTTGGACTGGATGATCTCTGAAGGTCCCTTCCAACCCTACCATTCTGTGATTCTATGATTTTACTATCTGTTGTTTCTGGTAACAGATTCAATAAGAAAACTCCAAATGGCATATGGACATTCTCATACAACATAACTGTCAAAGTATGTGAATCCAACTGCAACTATTTTGGACATTAGAAATGCAATAAAACCTTTTCCAGAGCAAAAAGTTTGGAAGGGTCACAGCATCACAGCGCTTCTGTGACTGATAATCACTCTTAGCTGGAGAGAAATTCCATTATATCAGTGGTAAAATCTTTGTAATAGAAAACATACAGTTTCATTTGAATCAGTGTGAACATGATTAGGAGGCTCAAGTCAGTATTAGTTTGTACTTACTTACATGTCAAACCAGAGCATTACGTAATTACTTTCTTATGCTCTTTGGTGCATGTTTATCTACATAGAAAGTAAATTTACTAGACCTTCTCTTATAATAAATTCAACCTTGTTGTGTTAAGCTTTTTGGGTGAAAAAATAGATTAGGTTTATGTCTATTTCCTTTACAAAGCAACACAAAGAACCCTAAAAATGTTATCATCTTAAAAAGCAAGCACTAGAGATTTCTACCAGAATTTCTATGTAAACTTGCTTAGTTTTATTATAGTTTTTAATGGAAAGTTTGGCTTTTATAGGAATGTTTCTTCTTGAAACACAGATTTCAGGAAGAACCATAGAATCACACAAGAGCTGAGGTTGGGATCTACCTCTGGAGACCTCTAGTCTAAGTCCCCTGCTCAAAGCAGGGTCAATTAATAGAGCTGGAAAGAGAGAGAAGGCACATTGGGTCACAGACTGGTGAGAAATGACCATAATGCTGATTGTGAGAATCACAGTCAGCTAATGAGGATGATTTGGTTGCTAGTCTTCCTTTTACTCAATCAAGAACTATCTACAGACAAAGGAGACGCAATCATTCTGACTTAAAATGACTTAAGAACCCTCATAATGAAGCATAAGGCAGGTGAGATAAGTCTACCTGTGCTCAAGTTGTGGAAGAGCAGCTGCATGAGTCTGAGGCCAATATTTTCTGCTCTGTATCTCACCCCAGAGATGTGACAGATGGCACTGAGATAGGAAGCATTGACTCTAAGGGAGAGTCTTAGGCAAAATGCTCTGGCTCATGTTTGGGCAATCATCTGCTTGTGGAATCCCAAGTAATATTTGGTAACAGATGTTCACAGAAATCTGCAAAAAAAAACCTGTTCACCTAAAGCTTACTGGGGTCAGTGAAAGCTTTTATGAACTTAACTTCTTGCCTAAAAGCATCCAGTCCCTACCTTAACTCATCCCAGTCTTGTCACCGGTAGCAGCCATCTGTGTTCTCTGTGTGTTTTCCCATGTGTCCTGCAATGCATATATAATTTTTAGCACCTTCCTTTACAAAGCCATCACCTTGTCCTCATTAAAAGGCTTTCCAAAGCACTGCTTCTCTTTAAACATACAGACTTGAACTTCAGAGTGTGAAAAGAAAAACCTCAAACCCACCATTTCCAGCTACAGGGCTCGATCCCCTGAGTAGCTGAGCCAGAGAGTAGAGGCAGGGAACATCTTTATTTGGGTATTGCATTAGGTAAGAATACTGTTATTATTAAATAACTTCTAGACAATATTATTAAGAGATTACTTTCACACCTGTCCATATTCCATATTGCATAATGTTGATTGGCTGCTTTCTCTTCAAAAAATGATGGTCTTCTGTAATTTGTACACAGTGGTTCAGGTTTTTTTCCCCCCTGTTACAAAACAGTTCTCCACTTTTTGCTTCTTGCTGAGCCTTAGCATGGTTTCTTTAATTCAAATCATATGTGCATGCTGCTGTTTTTTCAACACAATTAAAGACTAGCTCCTGATAGAATAATAGCATTAGAACGAATTAATTGTTGGTGCTAGTTTGATACCAGATACGAAGAATCTGGTTTTAATTAAGTATCCCTCTGGTGAAAGTGCTGTGTTATAAAAATGACAACTCAGCATGCATATGAACACTGCATTATAACTTCGATGTCATGTTTGCATAGTTTACTGTTTTATGCAATGTATCGCTGTGCTCTGCCCTACTGGAATTGAATTCAATTACGAAACTCAAGCTGGCACTGAAATAATGGACTGAGGATGTATACAACATCAGATTCTCCCCACTCCTCCTAATAACAAATAAACCAAAATGCCATCTGGTTTCAGTTTTATCTGGAGGAAGTGGAGTGGTACAGAAAAGTCAGGAGGGGTGCTTCCATGCTTTTTAATACTTGCACTGCAAGATGATGTAAAATCCTGAAATAACTTTTGCCTGGCTGGGGGAACATTCAAAGGAAAATGCTTTAAACATAACAAACAAGATCTCTTGTTATGATCTTATTTTTAGAAAGAAATGATACTGAGGACTGTCCATGCAACTGTGGCAGTATAATTTGCAACAGAAAATGTGGGAAATATATCTCTCCTTCGAAACTGAGACTGAGCTCTCAAGATCAGTAAAGCCTCAGAAGACTTCTCCCTGCTGCAAGGCTTTAAGTTAGGGTGTCCCAGCTACTTTGAATGAGCAGGATGTTTTGTTTACCTGCTGTCCTTCCTCATCTGGCCTAGCCAGCATGTTCTGCTTTTCCTTCCATCAGCCTCCTCACATAAAACGATTCTTGAACTTCTCAACCTAGTTTTAGATTCTTGCTGCGATTTAGACAAGGGAGGGAGACCTAATTGAAAACTGATTGTTCAGTGTGTGACTGTGTGATGTTCAACAGCATTTCTGAGGTCTTTAATAGTGTGTGAAGTGTTTCACTTATCTGACTAGGCCTTTGGAAAGTCAGTGTTTTGAAGAGTCTGGGAAATACTGAAATAAAGGTGCTTAATACGCATGACTATTTTCTATTTAATCTAGGAAAAGCCGTTCTAAGTTTCTTGGAAGCATTGAGGTTATATTTGAACTGATGTGAAAGATAAGCAAGGTTTCATGTCAGATTTAAACTGCCTAGAAAAGCTGTATGACATGTCAGAAGTGATTATTTGCTTCTGTTTTAATTATTGATCGTTTTGTGATTGATGAATTTAAACTTATCAATCATCTATGTAGGAAATGTATTAAAATTGATGTGAGATAAAGCTGTTGTAGAGATTTTTATCTTGCTTTTTCCCAGTTAAACATGGCATGTTAGATAAAAATTAGTCTTTTGTTCTTTGGGGAGGGGAGGGGGAGCCCACAGTGAAAGAACCAAAGGGAAAAGTCAGAATGAATTCCTACAGAACTTGTCAAGCAATCCATAGACTGTTTCACAGCCAGCTCAGGAAAGGTTGTCCCTCTTCAAAGCTATTAAAAGAGAATCTAAAATGTATTACTTATAGAAAAATACACAAATGGTCCCTAACAAATAGTCTTATTTCCTTAAAGTTGCAGAAGGAGAAGATGAAGGGAAGCCTGAGTGGTCAAGTACCAATAGCTACAGTTAATGAAGTTGAAAAGTTTAAAGCTTTTGGCAGAATATCATAAAATCATAGAATAGTAGGGTTGGAAGGGACCTTTAGAGATCATCTAGTCCAACTCCCCTGCAGAAGGCTATCAGGTTGGTCAAACAGGGTTTCCCCTTGGTGAAGCCATGCTGACTCCCCCTGATAACCATCTTTTCCTTCATATGTTCAGTGATAACATTCAGGATGAGTTGTTCCATCACTTTTCCAGGGATGGAGGTGAGGCTGACTGGCCTGGAGTTTCCTGGGTCATCCTTCCTGCCCTTTTTGAAGACTGGTGTGACATTGGTCTTTCTCCAGGCCTCAGGCACCTCACCTGTCCTCCATGATTGCTCAAAAATGATAGAGAGAGGCTTAGCAATCACAACAGCCAGCTCTCAGCACTCTAGGATGCAACAAATCAGGACCCATTGACTTATAAGCCTTAAGCTTGGCCAACAAGTCTTTAACCTCTTCCTCTTCCACCTAGGGCAAGTGCTCTGCTGTCCTGGCCATCCTACTATCCTTACTGGACTCAGCTTCCTGAGGGCCGGCCGTGGCACCCTCAGCGTCTAGCAGCAGGTCCACATCCCCCCTGGCCATCCTTCTGCTGTTGATGTACTTCAAAAATGCCTCATTGCTGTCCTTAACATCCCTGGCTACATTTAATTCTAGAAGGGCTCTAGCCTTCCTAGTTGCACCCCTGCATGCCCTAGCAATGTTCCTCTACTCTTCCCAAGAAGCCAGCCCCTGTTTCCACCTCTCATAGATGGCTGCTTTCTCCCTGAGTTGTCCCAGCAGATCCTTGCTCATCCATGGAGGCCTCCTACCTCCTTTTCCTCCTTTCTTGCCCATTGGGACACACTGATCCTGGGTTTGGAGGAAGTGGTGCTTGAAGATTGATCAGCTCTCATTGGCACTTCTGTCTTCTAGAATCATATCCCATGAGATCCACCCAAGTAGATCTTTGAAGAGGCCAAAGTCGGCTCGCCTGAAATCCAGGGTCATGATCCTGCTTTGTGGCCTGCTTCTTCCACACAGGATCTTGAACTCTACCATCTCATGGGTTCACCTAGATCAGGTCACACAGGAACATGTCCAGGTAGGTCTTGAAGACCTTCAAAGAAGGAGCCTCCACAACTCCTCTGGGCAGCCTGGGCCAGGGCTCCCTCACTGAAACACTGAAACAGTTTTTTCTTATGTTTAAGTGGAACTGTTTGTGTTCCAGCTTCATCCCATCACCCCTTGTCCTGTTGCTAGCTACTATAGAAAAAAGGGATGTCCCAACCTCCTGACACCCACCCTTTAGATATTTGTAATATGATGGTGAGACAGTTAGAACAGATGAGACTTGTGTGCCAGACTGTAACTACCTTAAAGTCCATTATCCAGTCTAAACTAGTTGTTAGTCTCCATCTGTAGAGCTTGCTAGGAAGCCTTGTGTGACCCTGTCTGAGGCTGATGTATAAAGTGCATGGTATAAATAGGTTTGGTCAATATACTTTGTTGACTGTAAACAGAGTTGCCTTAGAAAAAATATCTAACATTTTTCTGGCTGTAGGTAGGTGAGATGAATCCACTCAGTATGATGAGCAAAATTTGAAAGGAAGCAGAGTATCAAAAACATAAAAAGCAAAGGAACTGAGCAGAAAGTAATGTGAATGAAGGTGACAGGAGAAAAAAATACAAAGAGAAAAACTAAACAGGAGAAAGAAGTATGAGAGATTAAAAAAGGATGCAGAACATATGAAAAACATAATCATTAGTCACACAAAAAGCAGTAAAGAACCTAGCTAATATCTCTGTATATCAAGTTCAGAGGACTACAGATTCAGGCTCTAAAAAGACCCAGATGCATTCCTTGGCAGCTGACTTTTCCATCATATTTATTAGGAAAAGGTCTCTAGAGAAGTGCCTGTAAGTATGCAGCTCCATCTTTGAGTCATTAAGTGCATTATCACCCAAGATTGTGGTGAAGAATTCACTGATGGTAGAAACAAGGTAGGACTCATTGGCGTTGCAGAGTGATAACCATTTGGATGCTTCCAAACCATAGCGGCAGGATATGTGCTACCATATCAGCCCATCATGTCCCTTGATCATTTGTGTACTGACATTGAAAAATCTCTTCAGAAGAATTTGGAGTTTGATAAAAGAGCACTTACACAAGATTAAAAGTTTGGAAAGAAGCAGAAGACCAGCACATACAATAAAATCTCATAGAGGTTTTCATTCCAATGTGTGACACAATATAGATGACTGATACATAACATGCACAGATCAGGCTTCCACTTGGATGCCTTGATTTCTTACAGGTTAAATGATCAAACAGTAAATAAAGCACCTGATAGGAGCAATAAACTGAAGCAGTGGTTACTTAAATGTTTTTCCTCTCAGAGGAAAGTTCCTGTTTTTATCTAAATGTAAGCAATAAAATCTGTGTCAGCTGAATAGTGTTTACTCAAGGAGCAATGCCAAATCACCTTCAGCTTTAACTCAAATGGACAATAATAGACACATAATCACAACAAAGTTGAGGTGGCCTTGCTCTGGCAGAGGAGTTGGACTGGATGGTCTTTCGAGGTCCTTTCCAACTCTTGAGATTCTGTGACAACCTAATTTAAACTCCTCATAAGAATATGAACTACTATTGTTCTTTTATGTTCTTTCATGAAGTCACAGTCTGACTTCCTAACTACTTTTGAATGACCTATAATTGAAAATATCTATGAACAGATGATGATGGAACTTCAAAATGAACAAAACAGGCTCAGACAATGGTACCTTGAAGGTTATCAGTTGCCTGTTCATATTCTACATCTTTTCTTTGCAGAGATTCTGCTGCTTTTAGGATGTTATTTATCCCTGTGTTGCATTCTTTGTGTTAGTAATGGGTTTGTAAAATGTAATAATGGGCTGGGTCCTGAAAAAAAAGAGTTGCTAAGCCATAAATAAGGAAGAATCCTTTAGAGTTTAAATCCTGCTTGGTCACAAAGAGCAACAAGGGTTGTTGCTGATATTAAATGTCATTAAGAGAAGCAGGTCAAGATTTCCTCACATATGGAAAAGGGTTATCAATGAGAAAGGAAGTTAATCACTGAAAATCAAGGATATATTAACAACTTAGAATGACTGGAGGAAAAAATTAAAGAGTAAAAACTTTCAAGGTCACCTTAGCAGCCTGGTTACATCTGATGCTGCTCTGGTAGCTGATTTTCTGGCTTACTTGTAAATTAAGCAATTTCATGGATTGGGGGATGATTCATCTTCCCTAATTTAGATGTTAAAAGTTAGTTGTTGAAATTCAGGTTAGTGTCCCTAGGGAGCATGTCTAGTCAATGAGAGAAACAAGCAATTCATTTCATCTTAAACTGGTTGTATTAAGACAGGTAAGATGGATTGTTTTCTGAAGTTATATGATTCCTTCTATTAACCATAAAGAAGATCAGGGTGACTTGGGCTACTAAAATGAAGAATCTTAGATTACAGAAGATGCTTCCAATCTGAGTGCATTGCTCCAAATCAATTGGTATTTGACACTAGAGCTTTATTTCCCTGTTTTGGTGGGAGGGAAGAAAGAGCCTTACAACAGAACTGAAATATTCTGCCCTGTTTTGTTTTCAAGTTGCATGTTTAGAATTTCTAAATATAACTTCAAAATCAGAACATTTTTAGTTAAGAAATCCCTTACATTCTGATAACTAACAAAAGGTGTTAGAAAATAGAAAAGCAATCAATATGTCAATACTATATTGAAATGGTCTTTGAATAATAGCAATTATTATTGTTCTCTGAATGTCAGAATTAAACACAGTCTGCTTAGTTAAGGCTTGCTAAACAGTGCCACCAGAGAAAGGTACAAAATACCCATGGCTGCTAGATGAATAATAACTCATCTCCTAGGAAAATCTTGTATTGACCTAATGATTAACAATGGTTTTAAAATCTCAAAGAGATGTTTATATGGCCCAGCTACAGCTGCTGGTTGTGTGGTGGTAGATATTCTTGCTATCTTGTAAAATTTGACTCCTCTCTAAAAGGTTCTTCCTGAGAATACCAGTGACAGTATGCTGTCATTTAACTCCTGGTTGCATGAAACTTCTTTTTGATGATCAGGTATATCGAGGAACCAATGAGGAGGGGTGTGCTGCTGGACCTAGCACTGACAAATGAGGAGGGCCTGGTTGGGGATGTGAAGGTTAGAGGCTGCATCTATCACAAGATGGTAGAGTTCAAGATCCTGTGTGGAAAAGGCAGGACACAAAGTAGGACCATGACCCTGGATTTCAGGGGAGCCAACTTTGGCTTCTTCAAAGACTTGATCTAGGTGGGAATCTGCTTCTGCAGGGGGGTTGGACTGGATGATGTCTAAAGGTCCCTTCCAACCCTACCATTCTATGATTAGTTTTGTGTATTGTTTCAATTTTCTGCCTGTTCTTCAAAACAATGTGGCTGGCAGGAAAAAAACCTTTGACTTTCCTAAATGGAAGGCCAAGTAAGTATAGTACATGGCATTTCCCCAGATGTGAGCAATTTGATTTCTCTGCCCAAACATCTACAGCATACAAATGAGCATGAAAATTTGAAGCATCCACACTAATTCCTTTCATATCTGTGACATCATTAAAAGACAAGAATTGTTGAAGAATTTGAAGAGATTTAAAGATGTACTTTTAAAAAAGTGTTTGTACAGTGCCAGGTTTCCCCCTGTTTACTCTAGATTACAGAAGATGCAGCTGCTTTTTTTTTTTATAGAAGACAGAATATAAGTGGTATTTTAGTCTAGAAAAGAGGAGATTGAGGTGGAACCTTGTTAATATTTACAAATATCTAAACGGTGGGTGTCAGGCAGTTGGGGCAGCACTTTTTTCCATAGTAGCTATCAACAGGACAAGGGGTGATGAGATGAAGCTGGAACACTAAAAGTTCCATTTAAACATAAGGAAAAACTGTTTCAGTGTTTGAGTGAGGGAGCCCTGGCCCAGGCTGCCCAGGGAGGGTGTGGAGGCTCCTTCCTTGAAGGTCTTCAAGACCCACCTGGACACATTCCTGTGTGATCTGCTTCTGCAGGGTGGTTGCACTAGATGATCTCTAAAGGTCCCTTCCAACCCCTATCATTCAATAGTTTTAGGCTGTTGTAATGGTGCAAGTAATACTCACCCAAAGATGCAGAGAAGCCAGGAAATGCACATACAAAGACACACACAAGCAACATAGCACAACCAGCAAAGTTAACTCAAAGCCACCCCTTGCTTGCCTTCCACTTCCTTATGTATGTTGTCTCCTCCCATGTGATTACCCAGGGCTCAATTGATTAACCTGCAGCACCTGTTTCTGATAATTGGAAGTGATTTGCTAGCTGTATCACCTCTATTAAAGAAATCTCTGGCTGGTCCAAATCATATGTGTACCCACATTAGACCCTATTACTTCTTGACTGGAATACTTGGAGAACTTTTTCAGAATAACTTCAGAGTTTACAGGATTGCTTTTAAAGAGGCAAGGTAACTTTTTGAAGAAAATAGATCACAACAATGTCTTTAGATAAAACCAATTAAAAGGTTGAAGAAATGGGCCTTGGCACTTCTACTACAGGTCAGAAATTATGCTACTAACTCTGTGGGTGAAGAATATCCCCAGTTGTACTGTTTGGCTATTGATGAATTGTTATTATTCAGTCCTGGACAACCAACTGTGAGTTGGTTTGTGCTTTTATAAGTAAATCTAGCAGTTAGTTCTTTTTACTTGTACTTTAAGAACTGTATGGTGTTCATATACATGTTTTTCTTATTCTGTATTTTTGCTTTTGTGGCTCTTCATATAGATCATTTAAACAAAAATGAATTGTTTAAAGTCACAACAGCTTCTCAGACTCCAATATGAACATTTTTGTTCATTTTGTTCCTCACATTTTGTCATACTCCACTTGTTTTCTAATTGCCAACTAATATGTTTTGATTATATGTCTGCTGAATTTGTTGTTCTGCCAGGTATGCTTGGAATATCACTGTGGTCAACAAAATGACAATGGGATGATAATAAGTTCATAGTTGCATCTCACAGCAGTGAGTGGGAGAAGGGAAAAGTGTTGCAACTTCAACAAAGTATGACAAAAACCCCATTTACTCTATATGGTTTTAGTCAAATTCTAGTTCCTAGTTTCAAAACATAACAATGAGTTTTAGTTTATACACACACACACAGAGCTTTCCACCATGCTCTCTCTGGTTTCCCATCTTAACTCAGAAACAGAAAGGGGAACATAATCTTTATTATTAGATCATCCTTCAAGAGGCAGGACAACCATCTATTCAGGGAGGCTGTGGTCTTCTCCCAGCACTGTGAAATCCCCATACATTGATATTTGAAGCTTGATGCTGACAGCATGATAGACACCTATTTACCAGTATAGCTGGAGAAAACTTTCACCAGCTGCTGATAGTTTACAAATTTGCAGCAGAATTGTGCCTGGGTTGAATCATCCAGTCCTTTCCACAGACAAAGTGTTACACTTCAGATCTTTGCTGGCAGTAAAGTTTTGTAAGAAATAGTGAGCGAGACAAGAATTGGAGATTGTGGAACAGAGAAGGTAACAGCAGAAAATTCATCCAGATTTCAGTGGTTAAACAATCAGTTGAAGTAAAGCCATATATTGGGATATGTGGGAAAGATGATGGTGAGTATGCAGAAATTGTAAGTGGGAGAGAAAAAGGAACATACTGACTGAGGTATTAGTTCATGAGCAAATACACAGCCATTTTATTTCATTCACATATTTATCATAGTAGTTATTTCACTATGCTGTGGTAGCATATCAGATAAGACACTTGGAATGAATTAAACACCATTGCCAAAATACTAGCAAATATAGAATAGGATGTATCATCATGTGTAGCTGTCAGATACACTACATGAGAACTCATTTACTTAAAGAGGATTCTGCTTTTGATTTTTCTTCAACATCATGATGGTATTAAACTTCTTTCTTACCTGTATTGTGTGTCCACCTTCTGTACCTTTCACCATGTTATCAGGAATTGCTGACACAGGAGAAATATTACCTGTCTGGCCACAGGTAAATAAACGTTGCATAAACTGAGGGGGGACTTCATTAATACTTACAAGTATTTAAAAGGTATATGTCAAGGGGATGGGGTAACACTCTTTTCTGTAGTGTCCAGTGACAGGACAAGGGGTAATGGACAAAAGCTGGAACACAAGTAGTTCCATTTAAAGATAAGGAGAAACTCCTTTCCTGTTGAGCTGAGGGAGCCCTGGCCCAGGCTGCCCAGGGAGGGTGTGGAGGCTCCTTCCTTGGAGGTCTCCAAAACCCATCTGGACACGTTCCTGTGTGACTTGATCTAGGTGACCCTGCTTCTGCAGGGGGGTTGGACTGGATGATCTCTAGAGGTCCCTTTCAACCCTACCACTCCATGAGCCTGTGATTCTGTTAACAGTAGAATACAATGACATTTTGTTTTCAACATTAAACTAGTGGGATACTTGGATTTTCCTTTGGCAACAGTAGTACCAAGTGATTCACTGTAGCTTGCTGGGGCACTAGTCAAAGGGCATAGTGGTGTTGAGCTAGACACTGTACAGACAAAAACCAGAAATAACAATTCCCACCCCAGTCTCTAATTGTGAGGACTAGGGACAGTACATGGATCGAGTGATACGGACCCCAAGGTAGCAGTGATAAAATCTGCAGCCTAGACAGTGTTAAGTTTATTATGTTTCCTGGTAAAAAAAAAGAGAGTACATATGCAGGTATTTCCTTCAGAAGTTTTCCCTAAAATGATTTGATTTCAGCTGCCTGTGCCTTATGTTGTAAGTGAATGAATTGAAGAACGACATGATGCAAATATGTTCAAACCAAATAACATGTGAGAATTACTGGTAATGGCAAAACAAATCCTTCAGGAAAACATGAAATCCATATTAAACACTGGAATAGATAATCAGACTTGGTGGTATAAATGGGAAAAAAAAGGGGGGAGGGGGAAGGAGCGTATAATGAAAAGTAACTCCTGTCTCCCTGACTCATATGAGGAGTCACAAATTTAGACTATGCATCTAAACCTGAATTGCTTATGTAATTGAGGAGCACAACCTTGAGACACTAATTAATGATACTAGGGCTCACCTGTATGTGATTTTCCATAGGAGTTGAGCTATTCCTGTGCTGCTCACTCAAGTTTCTTATTTCCTTCTGTGAGATTCTTTGAGGGAATGGAGTAGGAAAGAGTAAAATACCTTTGAAATAAAGAAGTGAAGTGATTTTTGTCGCTGCTTTTGGCTAACTTCAGGGTTGACTTCAACATTAGTTTTACATCTGTCTCATCATAAAGTAATCTTTATATATTTGTGCAGGTAAATTGATTTCCTTCCAGGGAAGTGACCCAGTCACTTTCAGTAAGAGGTTATTATTTATCATAATGAAGGAATAAACAAAAGGGTTGCCTTGGAAGTGTCAGTGAAAAGCAACTACTCCTCAAAAGCAATATATCTTATTAACAAAAGCTAAAGGTTTTCTACCCAAAGATAAAAATATACCCTTTATTTTTTTGTTGTTGTTTTAATTAATTTGCTGAAACTAAGCCTACTGGATTTACTTCAGGTCATTTGTACCATGGGATTACTGTTAAGCTACAGACATTATGCCACCATCAAAACAGACCAACGTGACTTGGGGTGGTCTCTTTGACTAATAAAATATAGCTTTGTCGAAGTAACCATATTTCATTAATGCCAAAGTGCAATTGTCTGTATGTTGACACGTGCCCAACTCAGCTAATGCATATTCTACTAAAAGGGAAAGCTGTGGGTCATTGGTGGCTATTTCCCTCTCTGCAGTTCCACAGCTCCAAGGAGATGCCAGGCAGCACAGCCCTCCCTCCTTTTCTCAGCACAACACCCTGCTCTGGTGACTCCTCCTATGCCTTGCAAGAGCTGCCTATCTGATTTTGGAGCTCTGGCAAAAAGCCTGAGCTCATTGATTACAGATCACTGTTAATAAAGAGCGTTTGTAATGCAGCAGCGGTGATACAATCTCCACACGCCAGTTCATGATGGCCCTTCAGTCTCCACAATTAAGTCGTCCAGCAGGCATGCCCCCTGTTGCAGCTGCTCTGTCAATCTCATTTTGTAGTACAAATGATCTTAGACCCAGTGTTTGACATGGGGTTTTAACACCAAAGAAGGCAATTCTGCAACTTCAAATGAGCCTAATTGGTTGTGCGCTCAGGCGTTCACTCAAGCTGCTTCAGTCCATCAGAGAGAGATTTCCAACTAATTGAACAGCTCAGAAGAAAAAGAACCACGGAAATCACAATGCACTGGGCCGATTGAGAGGGTTTTTCATGATAAAAACCTTCAAAATAAGATATTTTTTTGGGTTAAATCAGCCACCTGTCAATCTAGGAAGAGGTTTCCTTGGTACAGAAGGTCTTAATGAGGTATGGCCTGAAAATCAGTGGCTATTAATAGCAAAGCCTACAGGTAAATGTAATTTAACATAAGAAATATTCATTTTTGGATTGTCAAAGTATTTCCTTCAGATCTCCTTATGATGCAGAGCAGTTATGTGGTAATGGACAGACAGCAAATACAGGTCATTTGTTACCCAAGGAATGCTGTTCAAGACTTACTGCTCAAGCGTGTAAAGTTATTCATGTGTACAAATGTTGGGACTGGGCTGGGTGAGATTCTGCTCACGTCAATATTTGCCTTTCTTGTTTTATTTTGGTTTTAGTAGAGCTGCATTTACATTTGCATGTGTGTTCTAGGAAGTTATGAGCCCGGTTTGCTCTTCTGAATCGCACCTTTTTTACCTCTTGTTTTCGCTCTACTGATTTAAATAACTTTCCTTCAAAGGTCAATTCAGAGACTTTTGCCCTAGTGTTTACATACTGTATGTCTAATAATTCCATATCTATTCCATGAGTGATTCAAGCCCATAATTTATGCAGTATTTGTATTCGACAGTCAAAGTAGCAGTTCACAACTGAACTGATGATAACCCAGTAGCTACTACTTTTTACAAATATGAGATAGAACAGGCTAAATAATATCTATTTATTTCCTTCTTGTTTATAATAGGAAGAGGCTGAAGACTTTTACTTGGATAAATATCAGTAGAGCCCTTCATTTATCGAGATGAAAGTGTATTCTGGGGATGCACATGAGAGGCTATTTAATTGTAAATACATACACAGTCCTCTGATTTCAAATGCCAAGTTGCTTTTGCCACTGTTTGGTCTGTGGTTGTATGGAGGGGCTGAGCCCATCTTTAAGTCCCTGTTGAATGGTGTGTACACTTTAGTCAGGGACATTGTATACCCAATGAATACAGAAATCTTCTGAAAGAGGAAAGAAAAGGTGTGTGTGTATATATATATATATATATGTCTGTATGCACACATGTGTAGGTATGATAGGCTAATTTTTCTAGCTTGTGGAAAATTCAGGAGGATGTGAGGCTTATGCCTGTACTTGATTAATTTTCAGCACTATTTACACAATTAGGCTCTAAAATAATGATATATTCCAATAAAATAGAACCTCAGTTGAACACAGGGAATGCAAGACCAGAAACTAAATGGAATGTCTTTTGCTCATCAAATAGGTAATTATAGCAGCATTTATATGTTTTTATATACATTTACACATATTGTTGTCATCTGTAAAGCACAGTGACAGTGAAACTAAGCTCAAAGTAGTAAATGTTTTGTAAGCACATATATCCTAACCTTCTACAGGCATCTACAGAAGGGAACAGCAACACTCAACGTCAGTGAGAACAAAATCAAGCACTCCAGTTTCAGGATCAAAGACTGAATTACTTCAGTTGAACAGTGAAGAATCATATCTACATGTTCAGAATGTACTTTTCCCCATCACTTGAGGTGCTTTATTGCTCTGGTGCTGAATCATCACTCGGAATTTTGAAAGCCAAGCATATGTAAGGGGATATAAACATAACATGGTTACTGAAGCAAAATGGCTTTTTGTTTCACCAATATTCACTAAATTAAATTAAAACATCATGATGCTTATCTCTCTGAGGATGTGGTTCAGTGTGAACTATACCCCAAGAATATTTTTGTGTGAAACCGGAAGGACTGTACCATACATCTGATATTGAATGCACTTGTAATCCTAGAGTAAAGACAGTAATTGTTAAGTGCTTTCCAGGTCCCCTAACAGTGGGGTGGAGCTGTAGCTACATTGATCCTCGTTGCTGAGCTCAGCAGACAAGCTACCCATGTGATTCCAGATGTTTCTGTTTTTTTGGGGCAGGGGACCTCCCAGGATCAGAATTCCAGCATGTCTGAGGTAGAGAAGCCACCCTTTGACACTGGAAACTCAGTGGTCCTAACCCTATAGCTCTGTAAGAAATTCAGTTGGATCCTCAGGGGCAGATGGGCTAAATAGATCCATGTTGTCAACTTCCCTCGCCCATTGCATCTGCCAAAAAATCTCATGTTTAATTTGCACACACACATAGAGAGTATGTTTCTAAACCAAGAGGAAAAAAGAAAGCCAAAGAAAAGAAGCAGAAAACCTTATGCAGAAAACCAGCTGCACTCATTTGTGCTACGAACCAGCTGAGTCAACCCTTAAATCGAGCCCTTAATAATTTGTGCACACCGTGTAACCAACAAGGAATGGCAACAGACAGAAGAATGGCTGTGTTGAGTGGGATTAGTCTCTAGTAGAAAGAGTGCCTGAGAGAGAGAGAGACTGATGACAGTTGATTGCTATCAGGAGGACCAAAATAATGGACAGCCTGTAAGAAGAGGAGAAAAGAAAAGGCTGGTGGAAGTAGTCGTCAGGTGTTTGTGGTGATGAAGTTCATTGCTCCCACTATTTATTCTGGTGTTCAGCTTTAATATCCATTTAGAACTGGCACAGTAAGAAGCCCCATTAATATATTAGGATGTAAGAGTGTAATGTATTGGTGGAGTCAGAATTCCACACAAGTATCCTTTCCACAGAAGATGCTGTGAAATCATCCCTATGTGACTTGACCTAGGTTGACCTGCTTCTGCAGGGGAGTTGCACTAGATGATCTCTAAAGGTCCCTTCCAAACCCTACCATTCTATGATTCTATGTTTCTGTGTTCTGTTTGACTGGCATGAATCATTCAGTCACTAAGGCTTGTAAGGAGCTGAATAGCCTGATGTTTTTGCACAGCAGCTCTTGTAGGCACTTAACATCTGTGCTTAACACAACTTCCTCTGATGGCAACTGTTTAAGTTGGTGATGGCCGAAGAGACTTTTGCCATTTAAGATTTGTTCATTCTGTTCACATCCCATTTTCCACCTTGGAACCAAGACATGGTGCTACTAAACTTGCTAGTAACCTCAACATTACTCTCCCCTATTTTTAGCCTGTGCTGCTAAATGGATATAAGTTAAACTTTTGTAATTCTATTTCTTAAAATCCAAACAACATATGTGTAATATTTGATAAATACACAACATATTAGGCTACCCTTGTGGTTTCTCAAGTGTTACTATTTAATAGGGAAAACAAAAATTGCAGCACTACTACTGCTCTTGAAGTCCCTGTAAATTGCCAGCAATAAGTATCACTGGAATCCAAGCCCCAGGTGTTGCAAGTTAAGCACTGAAAACTGATGGTCTGCAAAATCCTCACACTTTGCTCTCATAAATGTTTTCGGTATTTCACTTTACATATCTGGTACAGGAGGTCTGGCTTCAACTTGTTAGCTGAGAATGCTTGAACTGTGCAGTCTGGAGGAATAAGTAGCAATTCTGAAACAACCAAAATATTTCCTGTGATTAGAAAGTCATCTCAGTTAGAAAAAGACATGGGAATGTCATACATAATGTTAATGTAAACAAGCCCTAGAAACATATGTTCATGCATATATAGAGATATGAATGTTTCATCAACAATAACTGTCACCAGTGACTGATAACAGACAAAGGAAGCTATCAGATACTTAAGAATTAATGCTTACAATATAAGAGAAGAAAAAGAACTACTGTTCATATAGTTCCAGTAAGAGATAAGGGTAGAATTGCTATAAAATGCTGGTATATTTTGAGTATTGAAGCTGTCTAGTCTTCTGATCAACGCTGTGGAAAAGTTCCTATAGTTAAATAACAAATTAAAAGACATTTACATAATCAATGCCAGCTGACAGAGTTAACTGCGTGGCATCATATATAATGCAAGGTCTCAGTAACACTTTACCTTCTGATTAAAAATAGTTGAATAAAAAATATCATGGAGCCCAAGTGAAAGAAATTACACTGGTCTGCAAAGACCAGTTTCAAATGGAAAATCTACAACTGAAAAAGGGGCAAAAAGTCTAGTTAGGCACTGGAAGGAGCTGTTCATGACTTGTTATGTACCAATGTTCTGTTGTACAAGACAGTATAAAATCATTGCTTAGGAAATGATGATGATAAATATGTAATAAATTGAATGACAATAACGTTTCGTGGAAAAGATTGCCTGACAAAGGGCTTCCTTTGGCCATGGATAACGGGCTTCCTTAGCATGGAGTGTGGAATAATTGAAGATCTGTTCATGAACTTCCACACTACAAACTAATACATTCTGCATTAAAGAAAAAAGTATATTTGACCATACTTTTTAATTTAATATTCTAATATTAGTTGCCCTTTTAGCTCAAGAAACCCCTCTCAATCAGAAAAGCAAGTCTTTTGTTCTCCAATTGTACGTCTCACCTCTAATATCTCTCTTCCAGAATGTAAGTCCAGGAAAACACCTTTATGATTCTGATAGAAGTGCATATTCAGATGGAGTATGAGTCCATTCTTCTCCAATTAATCTTGTTAATGTAAGACTACAAATATTCATGCACACCAGATGGGAGGCATTGATCTGGGCTTAGGTGACATGGAAAAGAATCCAGAGACACAATAACAAATCAGTGTAGGAATGAATGACAAATATGAGAAGACAGCACAACAGGTAGCATTGTTTAAAACTGTATAATTCACTGTACAAAAAGCAAACTGAAAAACAACAGAAATGTTAGTAAATTCTCCTTTATAAATGTTGTGGAGTCTCCTTCCTTGGAGGTCTTCATGACTCACCTGGACATGTTCCTATGCGACCTGATCTAGGTGAACCTGCTTCTGCAGGGGGGTTGGACTGGATGATCTCTAAAGGTCCCTTCCAACCCTACCATTCTATGATTCACCAAAATTATTAGAAGTCTGAAATTTGGTCAATATGGAGGTTGTGATCAGGCCATTTCTTCAGCTTTCCTTGGATAAATAAAACATATTAAGCTTCCAGAGAACATTCTGAGATTGGATAGCTATTTAATCTAGAGCAATTTTCTTTCTATATCTCACATTTCCTCAAACACAGCAAAGCTGAAAATACCTTGACATGGTTTGAAATGTTGTCTTTGGACTAGTGACAAACATAATGACTAGAACTTTTACCTGGAGATCAGACAAGGCTGGGACTAATCCTTGGCTCCGATAGCTGGTAGCAAAGGACAGTTATGTATATAGTCTCATCTACAGTACCCTGCCCACAGCTCCCTGTTAAGCCTACTGGGAGTAAACCACATTTTGTGTCCCCTCCTGAATGTGCCAGGAGAGTGCTTGGACCTATGGGTCACTGGCTAAAGCTGTGTCAAGGAGCACAGTAAGAATTAAGCAATATGAAACAGTCTGGCCCTGGTTAAGTTTACTATGACAGAGATAGTGAAAAGTCACACAAAATTAGCCTCACTTCTTCATTTTTTACCCTGTTCACTATTAATTATCCTATACTTAGAACCCACTTATCCTCACGGCTGACCTACACCACCATTGAAATGCTTAAGGACAGTGTTCTGCTCTGAGGTTTGTCATTAACCTGGTGCATGGCTTTGGGCTGCTGAATATATTTTGCCAGATCCTCCCAACCCAAAGTATCTGAAGTGAAGCATGGTAGCTCTCCCCAGGATGATCCTGTTCCTTTAGTGGCTACACTGCAAACCTGGGTGAGGTTCCTCACTGAAGGATGTGAACTGAGTGGAATGGATGCTTATTCATAAAAAAGACACTGAGTAACTTTCCTTAGATGATGAGAAAAATTAGTTACTGGTTTGCACTTTCAGAGAAGTTTCCATGAGCAAATCTTGTACAGCTGCTGAAAGCTGCTTCTTTGATAGATAGTGATAGTGTGCTTCGTGGTTTTGCAACAGACTGATTTTGTATTGGTAGATTTCAGCCAATTATTCAAATCATTTTCCAGTGAAATCAACATGCTTAATAAAGCAGAGACAGTTTTAACACCAAGCAAAGGTGTTTCGATAAAGATAATATAGATAGATAATAATAGATGGTATAGAACATAATTTCCTTTTAGAGAAAGGAAATTCTTTATTCCCAAAGAATTTCGGTCTAGGCAAGTGATCATCAGCTCAGCTGCAGTAGTCTGCTCTACCCTGATCACTGCTCCAGCTCTAAGCTCTCTCTGCCTGAAAGACCCCCAATCCAAAGGTTAGGCATGCCAATAACAGCCCCAGATGTTTCCTTTTGCAAAGAAACAAATTGGTTTTATGTCTGTCCTTCGGCTGCCTTGGCTCAGCTTGGGTCCCCCAGGGCATATTGAACTAGCAGGCTTGGGCAGTGAACTTCCTCTCTCTTGCCAGATTGAGGCAGCATCCAACAGTTTGCACAGCTCTGGCTGCAAGATGGTCTTTTTTATGTGGATGTAATGGATGAGGACTCGGGGGCAAACGGTTGACCATTTCATAACACAGACCCCGTGATATGCAAAGCTTTCATGGAATAAGGACTTAAGCTCGATTTCAACTCTGCACTCTGTCTGTTCTAATATCCCTTCAAATTGTGTGACGGGACTGAGAGACACGGCAAGAGGAAAGTGCATTAAGAGGTTTACAATAGTTCTCTTTTTTTTTTTTTTTCCCAGGAGCTGCTTTAACAAGAAAAGACCATGTTCCTGGCACAGTCCCATAGTAGACATTAATCTTAGCCCTCTGGGATGATAAGACAATGAGACCCTTGAAGACTCGATGTCTTTTCTGAGAATTGCTTTTAATAGTCTGGCTAAAATGACCAAACTGACCGAATCACAGACCAGTACAAACCAGAAGTGTCTCATTTAAATTGTTATGTTTTCCTTTTTATTTCTTTCTTTATTAAAAAAAGAGAAGTTTTTGAATGCTCTCTTTCAGTTTACTCATCCTTACATGTTTTTCCATAGTACCCAGATATTAAACACTTGGTATTCTTTGTTCTAATGTGACCTAGTGGCAAGAGCTTATCAATGTTTCTCTAGAGACCTTGGAGTTAAAAGTGCCAAGGCTTTCAGTGGAGATCGAAGCAATCATTTCTATATATTGGCATTGTTTTCTCTATAGACCTGGAAAACAATGTGACAACGAAAGGTTTATTTGTGATGGCTTGAAGAACAAGCTTGCAGCTGAATAGAGGGCAAATGTGTGGTTTTGCTACGTTCCTCAGGTTGCTTCTCTTTGTGTGAAGACACTAATGCTTGTGTTGATTTTGGTTACTTGGCACAGTTCTCCTTTTGGTATATCAAATTTTTCTCATTCTTTTGAGTTTTGCCTGTTTAATGAATCTCTTTTGGTGATTAATGCTATGGACTCCTCTATCAAGAAATTCTCCATCCAGGCAGCAGTTGGAGTGAGAAGCTCAGGGCTGTGCCACTCAACCTTGATTGTAGGACTAGGAAACAAAATGAGAGGGTTTGAAGCTTCTGGTGTGTGTCTCTTTTTCTGTATATATATTTATTGCATTCACTTCTAAAAGCAACAAAATCATGTTCTGTTACTGAAAGGGCACAGAACAGGAACCGATTTAGAGGACAACATAGTTATGGAACAATCAACAAACAAGATGCTCACAGAATACAGCCCATGGATTCTGTATAGCACAGAATGATATATGATCACCTGTCATATACATTCTTCTTAGAGTGACAAGATCTCTAAATCTCTTTAATGCCACTTGTTTTAAAGTCTCAGCTATTTACTTGAGTATCCAAAATGGAAGAAGAGTCTCTGACTTCATTCATTAGGTGCAAATATTCACATCAGTGTAAACTGTGACATGCAACTTGTTATGTAGGTGATCATCAACGTGTGCATACTTCAGGTGTTTGCAAGTGCTTCCTGGCACACATAAAAGCTAGTTGAAACATTAAAATGTTGTTTTTCCTCTGAGCAAAGAAAGTACATCATACAAGATGTATCACAATTACTCAGTAGAATTTATGGAGGGTTAATAAACTGCTATAAAGCCAAATATTGTTTTTACCTGTTCACATAACTCAATGGTATTTCATTTTTCAATTGATATTGAAAGGGGTTTTGGTTTGATGCTGATTTTGATGATTATGGGTTATAATACATGATGGGACTTACATTAAAAATAAGAAGCGAATATATGATGTTGTTAGGAATCTCATTCACTGGTGATGTAATGTGATTGAAAGATAAAATCAACAAATGAATTCAAGTTCTTAGATTCTTGGGTTTTTATCCATTCATTGTTTTAGTTTGGGTTTTATCATATTTCTTTTGCTTCCATGGCTTGCTAACTACGTAGTTTCTATAGCAACATCCATTGACTGTTGAAATAATGAAAGCCACAGCAAGCCCCCTGCAGTGAAATCCCTCATGCTGACAAGCACAACTCCTCTTTTCTTTGTCCACTCTTACCCATTACTTACAGGACTGTCTCATTTGTCAACGTACTTAAATGTTTGCTAATTACTTCTGAACTTAACATAGACATCTAAACTTTAGTGTACCTGAAGACACTGTACTAAAGAGTTAAAATAGAGGTCTCTTTTGTGTGCCAGAAAGATAAGTTCTTCACTGTTGAAGAATTTCAAATACATGTTTGTGATATTTACAGGAAAGAACTAGTTGGGTTTTGGAAAATCAAAACCAATCAAACACATTGTAGTTTCTTTAACTTAATTCTGTCTCTCTGAACTGCTGTATTTTATGGCTCTTAGAATTTGATTCCAAATTAACACCAGACACAATCGATACCTGGATACTGGACCTGAGGGAAGGATGGAGGAGGAGCAGGAAACAGTTCTGATCATTTTGTAGCTGGCACTTAAGCTTTGTATCTCACTGAATCGATGGTTCATCTTGAAGTTAGTGGGCCTTTTACTGTTCAAGGTGCCATCTTTCACTGATGTTAACTAAGGAGCCTGTAGCAGTTTCTGTGCTAATCTAATGATGCTGACCATTGTGTCCTGCAAGTAACCGTGCTTTTCCCAACTAAATTCTCAAAATGGTTTTGCTATATGAAGCAGGATTGACCTGGTCATGGCTTTTAGTCAGATGCAGTTCTTCCTCTTGAAGTAAAGCTTCCAGACGGCATGCTACCTGTAAAATGGGGGATGGAAGCCACAAACCTGGTCTCCTGGTTCTGTGGTCATTAGGGCTGGGACAAAGGCTGGACTCAATGAGCTTAAAGGTCTCTTCCAGCCAAAAAGATTCTATGATTCTATGTGTGTAAGCAAGCCTATGGAGACCTCTAGGCAGAGAAACAGTGAAATCTTTGGAGAAGAACGGTGATCTTTTGCTTAAGGACCATCTCCCAAAACTTTTCCTTATCTCTCCAATCTGTGTGGCTGCTGGCAGTGTGAGTGTGTTGATTAGAGGCTATGAAGAGTGACAATGATGGGTCTTTCTGATGCAGAATGATGCTTAGAGTAGTATGCTTCCTTATTATGAAGTATTAATTACTACACACACTTTGGAGATGGATTACACACTTGCTTTTTAAAGATTTAATGCTGATGAACTGATTTGAAATGCTGGTGGACTTGCTGAGAATTAATCATAATCAGATCATGAATCCTGCTATATTGTAAAGGCAACTTGACATTTTGGACTGGTTTGACACCAACCCAGACACCACAAAAATTATTTATTGTGTCCTTTTGGATTTGCCACAACAGTGCAAAATATGACTTTTGAGGTTTATATTTGATTGCTGGCATGATTTATCCCTTTTTAAAATAGCAAAGTGAAGGAAAATCTAGGGAACATGAGAAAAATCTAAGGGAGTCAAAAAACTTTAGGAATGTAAATATTCACATAATGTTTTGGCTGAACAGAGTTTCTGATTTCATTTTGCAGAACAGCAATGCAAAAAAGCAGTGCAGATGAATAATACCCTCATCCTGTTCAGCCCAAAGCAGCTCTGCTGAGGAGGACAATAAGAAAGAATATAACTTGAGGGGTTATATCACTGGAAGAGATTAAGTTCTTCAGAAGATTCATTGCTGTTCTTTGTAAGGCTACTCTGATTGATAAGGGTTTGGGGTTTTTTTTCTGGTTATATGATTTTTCTCTGTTTACAGAAGGATAAAATACAAGCAGCAAAACAAATACAGTGCTAGCAAAAAGGTAATATTTGATTTTGTCATACCTGGTTTAATAACTACCTTTGGTTCACCTTCCAGCTGGCTTCACAAAACACATTGTTTGACTCAGCTTTTTTTCAGTATGGAAGAGCTTTAACTGCAACTAGCCAGATCCAAACTGCATCACTCAGCAATGGATATAAGCTATAAGAAATTAAGTCATACAGGCAAAACCACAGAAAATTCTCAAATGGGGCTGCCCAGAGGGGTTGTGGAGTCTCCTTCCTTGGACATGTTCCTATGTGACCTGAGCTATGTGAACCTGCTTCTGCAGAGGGGTTGGGCTGGATGATTTCTAAAGGTCCCTTCCAACCCTACCATTCTATGATTCAATGATCACAAAGCTTAGATGAGCTGAGTTGGAACTGAGTGAGCTTGTGAGTCTAGGAACAGCTGGTATTAATCTTTGTTCCTGAGGATAGTAGGCACTGGAAGACACTGCTTTGATGAGTTGTAGCCAGTAGACTTCCACAATGTCTACTAGCTCTCATTAAGTTTGGGACCATATTCTTGTACTACCCTCTAGCACTAAGCACTGGATGCAGACAGGTTTGAATCAGCATCTTGTGATACCTGAGGGCTAAGTGAGCCTAAATCCCCAAAGTGTCTTGGGAGTGTTGAAATGCTTATTGGAATTCAAAAGGAAAATTCTGACCAGCATCAATTTTTAAATGGAAAACACAGATATTTTAGGCAAGTGGTGTATTAGGAAACACTTTGTGGCTTTGATAATTTCACTGTTATTTAGTAATTCTCCAAATTTTCATGTAGTCCTCAACTTTGATCTGAATTTCACTGTTATTTAGTAATTCTCCAGATTTTCATGTAGTCCTCAACTTTAATCTGGTTTAATCTAGTGGCATATAAACTAGAAAAGTATGCTTGAGTATATATGAGGTCAGATTAACAACCTATAGTAATGTAAGGTTAGAAAAGGGGAAGCCAAAAACCTCTATCATGCATTTGGTTGAAAGTAAATAACTTTATATGCTTTTTGGAGGTGCTCTGAATTGATGTGTCCAAACATTTCATGCAATATCTTCAACAACATCTTAGATTTTTCCTGCTTGAATATCTCAAACTTTTCCCTCAGCTTTAAGAAACATAAAGATGTTTCTGTTTCTACACAGAGCAGCAAGAGGTGTATTCATCATCTTGATTATCAGTTAAAATAGATGGGATCTGTAGTTCTTTATTTATCTGGATTCATGGAAAGTAATTTGTCACTGCCATCTAAAACAATTTCAGATAAGCCTTTTACAAGGGAAGAGCAGGGTCTTCAATAAACTACTTAGTATTGCTCTAATGCAATTGATTTTTGTGTTAGAGAGTGGTAAGCTCTTAAGAATTTAAAACCCATCAGGAGTTTAACATGCAAATGTTCAATACTCAGCTTTGCACCAGCTTTCATATGAAGTAAACCAACAGAAGTAAGCAGGATTGCACAGGTGTGATTTACCAAGGACTGTGATCTACCTCTCTGCTTTTCCTGTCACATCAAATAGACTCCTTAGGGCAAGTCACTTAATCCCGAGTTTAGTGGTGAAAACTGACTAATTTTATTAGTCACATGGATTCTTCTCAAGGTTTCTGCCATAGTAGCCAAAATCAGCTACAGTCTCTTCAATTTAATAATGCTGTATTTGGACAGATGATTTTTCCCTTGAGTATTCTGAAATAGGAGTCAGTTACTGTGCAGAATCTGTTCAATCAATTTCATGGCTTGGATACATCGTCCTTAGCTAATGGGTATCAACTTAATTGCTGCATGGAAATGTTCCTCTGCTGTACAGTCCTTGCCATGGTGGTGTGCTGTTTTCAGCAACCATCTCTCAGGAGCACGTTGATGTTTATTTATATATTTAAATTCATTCATAACTAGATGACCATCTCCTAGGGCATGAAAAACGACAACTTGATTTTTTTCACATGAGCTTGTCAAACCTGTCTATTGCATGGAACAATTTTATGGCCATTACTTACACTGATAGACCTCTGAGACAAAAAGAAACCATAATGTTTTGGATGATCAGCCTTGACAGGTGTAGTCTGGAGAACTTTTTACTGGATTAAAAGGCAAACACAACAGCATACTGCTTAATGTAGTGTTTTTACACCACTGTTAACATTCATTTTTAGTTCAGTTCCAAGATAAGTGATAATCATTAGCAACCTTTGATAAGAAAACAATTCAGTTGAACTTGGTCTTTAAGTTTATGCTTCTCTTTTCCATAGATCAATGTAATATATTGGATATAATAGTATGTATTGAATGTCCAAAATCATATTTTCACTAAAACAAGTCTGCATTGGATCCATGGCAGTTTTGGTGCATCTGAAAGCATTCATAAAGCTGCACTATGTTAAGTTGATGCATCAAACTCCTTCAACATCATTCAAAACCTTTTCTTAGATGATGCTTATATGTTCTTCTCAATGCATAAGGATATTTTGCTCTGCTTATTAGACATTTGTCTCACAGTGGAAAGAGCTGCCAGAGAAGATACAGGACTCTGAGACAGCCCAGCTAGTTCACACAGACTGGACACCTAACTTTCTCATGAATAAATCTGATATGAACTACATGAACACACACAACAAACGTATCTAATGGCTGTTGTATTGAGGGGAGATAATTGTGTCCTCCTCTAAATGGAGTGAATGTTTTCATACCACTCCTGAGCTGGGGAGGCAGGAAAAAAGTAAGAGGACCAATCTGTTAGTAAAGCACAGAGACTGAAAGTGGAGGTCTTCATCTCAAGAGGGACAGGGAGATTCTGGAGTGAGGCCAGCATGGCGCCACCAAGATGATCAGGGGACTGGAACATCTTTCTTAAGAGGAAAGGCTGTGGGACCTGGGGCTGTTCATCCTGCAGAAGAGGAGACTGAGGGGGGACCGCAATACTTACAAGTATTTGAAAGGTATATGTCAAGGGGATGGGGCAACACTTTTCTGTAGTGTCCAGTGATAGGACAAGGGGTAATGGACAAAAACTGGAACACAACAAGTTCCACTCAAACACAAGGAAAAGCTTCTTTCCTGTAAGAGTGAGGGAGCCCTGGCCCAGGCTGCCCAGGGAGGGTGTGGAGGCTCCTTCTCTGGAGGTTTTCAAACCCACCTGGACACGTTCCTGTGTGACCTGATCTAGGTGGGACCTGCTTGAGCAGGGGGTTTAGACTAGATAATCTTTAGAGATTCCTTTCAACCTCTATTGTTCTGTGATTCTGTGATCCTGTGATCTTTACTTCCCTTTCTATAAAACCTGAATAACAACTCTACCCTGCAGTAAACCACAGACACATAAGAGTGCATTAAGCTTCTCGTATGACAGCTCTCATGCAAGTGCTAAATAATCTGTTATGTAATATGGATGTTTTTGTCTGTGGTTGTCTTTTGACAACCACAAAGAAAGACTGAAATAGCTCAGAAAGACTGAATACAGCACAGATTTATGAAGGGGTGATATGGAGACAAACGATGAGGCAGTCCATCTGCTGCCCTCTGTGAGAACATTGTCTGTTTCAGGGAATTTATATTTTAATACAGATAGTTTCCATAAAGCATAAGATTTTATGCCATTCCATAAGACAAATTGGATCCAAAAGTAAATGGCCTGCATTTCCATCCATATAATGGGTTGTTTCTAGATTATGGACCAGAAAACCGGTTCAATGACACTCACAGAAGACAAAGAGGCTCTTGAGGATCTAAGTAGTCCATTCACCAGTACTCTCTGGCCCATACCCAGCTATGAACTGGCTTCCCTCTTGTCAGATTTTTTTATGACAACCAATTAAATCAATATGACTGTCGAGACATATGGCAACAATAATGCTCTGAGTTTCTGCCTATTACCACTCCAGCAGGAAACCAAGAACATGCAGTATTTGTTATTGCTTATTGCAGGGATTCACTGAAGAGTATTGCCTTCTTAAATAAGAGATTCACTGTGACCGTGTCGAAGGCAATCAATACTGTGGATGCTATCTGTGGAGCTGCTAACACATCAGCTTGCAGAAGGAGTTCTGCTTTCTGCCATCTGGAGACATATTCAGAAAATGTTGCTGGAATCTTAATGAGCATCTGTACTTGCCAAGCCATATCTGAAAATATTAAATATGAATCTTCCTGCAGAGAACTCTATGAGAAAAGCCTACACTAATGTGTGTTTCTGGGGTGTCTGCTTCATGAGTGACTAGACATTCAAGTGGTGCAGACTGTGGTGAGAATTCACTAAACAAAACTCCTTTCAGTGAGCATATTAGAACATTGATTTGTAGCCTTTATCAGCCATGAATTTCTTTTGGAAGCTACATATTTGCTCCCTGTATTTCTAAGTCCTGACAGGTATTTCTTCAGATGATGCCATGTTGGTAGAGCTTGCCAGGTAATTTTATTGCAAGGCAGTTTTAGTGAAAGGTTTGACTCTGCAATTTTCATTTCTGCTTGGTTCAGTGTGTAAAATGGACATGGTCCAAAGTCTCTGGGTTTTCTGATTAGTCATTCTTAAGTAAGGCTAAAGACCAAAGAGTCTGCTTGGGAATTCCCCACCTCCTTTTTTTGGCAGGAGTTATTGTTTTGTTGCTATGTTGGCTGGGGAGAGATCTATTTTTCAATGAAATTTTGAATTATAAGATACGCTGCACATGCTCCCAAGAACAAATGTGGACATATTTAAGGGGAAGAAAACCCTTGGAACTGCACTGCATAAGTTGACCATAAAGTTGAGACATGGGAAATGTGATATTAGATCCAGAGAGAGATGTATGGTGCTGCATTTAAATGACTACTTGTACCTCAGTTGGCTGGCTTCTGTATCTGTATCCTAATTTTAGAATAGTAAGCAGATATAATGGATGAGGGGACAGAGTGTACCCTCAGCAAGTTCCCTGCTGGCACCAAACTGGGAAGACTGGCTGACTCCCCACAGGTTGTGCTGCTATTCAGCAGGATCTTGACTAACTGGAGAGTTGGGCAGAGAGGAACCTCATGAGGTTCAACAAGGACAAGGGCAGAGTCCTGCAGCTGGGAAGGAACAACCCCACGCACCAGGACAGGCTGGGGGTCAAACAGTTGAAGAACAGCTCTGCAGAGACAGACCTGGGAGTGCTGGTTGATAAAAAACTGACCATGAGCCAGCAATGTGCCCTCGTGGCCAAGAAGCCAATGGCAGCCTGGGATGCATCAAGAAGAGTGTGGGCAGCAGGTCGAGGGAGGTTCTGCTCCCCCTCTCCTCTGCCCTGGTGAAGCCTCATCTGGAGTCCTGTGTCCAATTCTGAGGTCCTGAGCTCAAGAGGGACAGGGAAGTGCTGGAGAGAGGCCAGCACAGGGCCACCAAGATGATCAGGGGACTGGAACATCTTCCTTATGAGGAGAGGCTGTGGGAACTGGGGCTGTTTCATCTGGAGAAGAGGAGACTGAGGGGGGAACTCATTAATATTGACAAATATCTAAATGCTGGGTATCAGGAGGTTGGGGCAGCACTTTTTTCTATAGTAGCTAGCAACAGGACAAGGGGTGATGGGATGAAGCTGGAACACAAAAAGTTCCATTGAAACATAAGAACAAACTGTTTCAGTGAGGGAGCCCTGGCCCAGGCTGCTCAGGGAGGGTGTGGAGGCTCCTTCCTTGGAGGTCTTCAAGACCCACCTGGACATGTTCCTATGCGACCTGATCTAGATGGGACTTGCTTCTGCAGGGGGGGTTGGACTGGATGATCTTTAAAGGTCCCTTCCAACTCTACCATTCTATGATTCCATGATTAGTAAAATGATTAAATAACAAATTCAAGGAAATACAATGAGAGGAAAAATGAGGAAAGGAAAAGAGCCCTTAATTTTACTGATGAGGACTCTTCTCTAGTTTTCCAGTGAGAACACAACTCCTTCCTTCTGTCTGTTCTATACTTCTGTCATATTTGTGTTTCTCTAGCTTTTTATTCTCCAAAAAAGAGAACTGAGCAAAGTATGGCAATTTTGATGGTAAATTTTAAGCATGATAATAGATAAGATGTCTTTTTAGGAAGTTCTTTCTTATACAAAGTGTTTTCAATTATGCATTTCAAAAGCACATGTAAAACAGCATTACAGTTCCTCATGTAAATATTTCCCTATCTTTAATTTTTACCTCTATCAGATCACATGAAAGGAAGGCTTTGTGTTTGGAATCATCTTTTCTCTGAACCTCCTTGACATTCTGGAGACATCAGCCTCCCTGGAGTATGTCTCCCATAGTCCATCTAATGCCTTTGTTTCACAAGGAAACTGAACTGAACATGGCTTTGTGATTTATTTTGTTCTTGAAACACTATAAGGAAATGGATAATGATTGAATGCAGTGTGCTATGTGTGCTATACCAAAAGTTGGTGGCTACTCAGATCAAAGCAGAGAATTCTTATCTTATCCACTGCTTTAGAAAAACACCTGTCTAAATGGTTTTGGGAGAAAGGGCATTTTCACAGCTTCTTGCTACACATGCATGTCTTGTATTTGACCAAGCTTAACACTGTTGTCAGTTTTCATAGGTGAATGACAAAACTAAATATTTCCACTTATGCTTATGCCTCTGGCATAATATTTATACTATTTAATTGTGTCATTCCAGTCTCATTATCTGTGTCATTGTACCATGAAAATGCTAAACATAGTGATTTTCTTCCTTCTGCATTTTTTCCCAATGCATGGCCTTGCAATGTGTAGCCAATTAGCCTTTGTGCTCATAGAGAGAAGTAACTTTATTGCCACTATAGAACTTCAAAATAGCTTGCATCAAGACTGAAGGAAATAACCCAGAACAGTGCAAATTGAAGTAATGGTAAAATACGTGGCTAAACATATTCTGCTAAAACCTTGTTCCAGCTGCCTGAGAATGGATCTCTGTAGTGGTTTTGCCTGGGCCAGGGTTTGGTAGTGGGGGAGCTACAGGGGTGGCTTCTTTAAACAAAGAGCTGCCAGAAGCTTCCCCTTTAGCTGACAAGGCTAGGGCCAGTCAATTCTAAGATGGATCCATAGCTGACCCAGGCCTGGCCAATTAGTGACTGAGGTAACACCTCTGTGATTAACCTACTGGAGAAGAAGTTGCTATGGAACTGCTAAACTGCAGCAGCAACAAGGAGTGAGAATGTGAGAACATCTCCACACACACCAAGGTCAGTGCAGAAGGAGGAGGTGCCCAGGCCCTGGGAGAAACACTCCCCTGTGCCCTGTGGTGCAGCCCATGGTGAGGCAGCTGTGCCCCTGCAGCCCATGGAGGCCATGAGGGAGCACAGACCCACTGGCAGCCCGTGGAGGAGCCCACACCGCAGCGGGTGGATGCCTGAAGGAGACTGTGACTCCATGGGAAGCTCATCCTGGAGCAAGCTCCTGGCAGGATCTGGCAGCCCGTGGGGAGAGAGGAGCCCAGGCCAGAGCAGGTTTGCTGTCAGGACTTGTGACCCTGTGAGGGCCCCAGGCTGGAGCAGTCTGTCCCTGAAGGACTGTTCTCCTGTGGGTGACCCACGCTGGGGCAGGGTGTGAGGAGCTGCCCCATGGCAGGCCCCAGGCTGGGGCAGTTGGTGAGGAGCTGCAGCCTGTGGGAAGGAGCCACGCTGGAGCAGTTGGTGAGGGACTGTCTCCCGTGGGAGGGACCCCACAGTGCAGCAGTGGCAGCGTGAGGAGGCCTCTCCCTGAGCAGCAGCAGTGGTACAGTCCATCTGTAATGAACTAACCACAACCCCCATCCCCTGAGCTGCTGAGGGGACAAGGAAGGAGAGTCCTGGGCAGAGGAGGGAGGTGTTTTAAGATTCTTTTTTTGTTTCTCATTTCTCTGTTGTCTTTTGATTGTTCATTAATCAAACCGTTTGTCCCCAGGTTGAGTCTGTTTTGCCTGTGACACTAACTGCTGAGCCATCTCCCTGCCCTTGTCTCCACTCACAAACCTCTTGTTATGTTTCTCTCTCCCCTATCCAGTTTAGGAGGAGGAGTGATGGAATGACTTGGTTGACATCTGAAACCCAGCCAGGGCTGAACCACCACACTCTCATCAACAAACTTATAGTACTTTGAAGAAGATAAAAGAGTGCATTGGGTGAATCCATAAGAAAAGCATCATCGTTAGATGTTGGATCCTTACTTCCATCAAGTAAGCCTCTGTCTTGGAAATCATTCTAGTAGAAAGTCACATTTCTAATATTTTATTTTCATTTTTTCTAATTTGAAATCTCTAGTTATCTATAGTGTATAGGTTAGGTGTACCTAAATGTACAGACCTAGCTAAAAACCAAAGCAGTCGTTCACAATAGGTCACAAGAAGACAAAACCAAACTGATTTATGTTTCTCTCACCAGTTGCAGGAAACTGGCTATTATCTGTTGTACATGCCCTGATAGTTTCTGTAAAGAGATACAATATGAAATGTATGCTTCAAAAAAATTCTGTCCCCAAGGAATCACAGAAGGGCTCACAAGGGCATAGAATGCTGTCCAAATTAAGCTGCTAAGCTTGAGGGTGTGAGACATAACTTGAAAAAAAACAAGAAAGAAACCTTTCTTACCCAATATCTTAGCAGTGATTTCATATGACTTCCAATGAAATCCAAAACTTTTTAGGATGTGACTGGTTGAGTAAGGAGGAAAAGATGGAGAGCTACTTACTGCCATAAGCCCCACTCTTATGGTTAATTCATAGTGTTTTTGCCAGATTCCTACAAGAGTTTCATCTCAAAGGGAAAAACATTGTCACTTTCCACTTTCTGCTCCTTGTTTTGGAGAGCTGTGCAGCAGAAAAATGTGGTTAACAAAAAAGCGTAACAAGTTGGTTAGTACTTTATCAGCACATTCTGATAGTCAATACGGAAAGTATTGGGAGAAAAAAATCCCTTAGAATTCATTCTTTTTAGGTTTTGAGAAACACACAGTGTTAGGACTCAGAAACTCTCCTCTCTCCACTTGTGTTTTTGCCCCCACTGTGTAGATGATGTTCTGTATTCTACACAATAAGTACAAGGAAGATGGAGCCTTTTTTTGCTGTTAGTTCAGAGCACCTGATTAATCCTCCAGAGTTAACTAAAGAATAAAGAGGCAGTTCTGAAAACCTAAATAGTTACTAATTTGAGAGTCCGATAATTTGAGAGGACATAAGGTGGTACAGAATTTGGGCATTGCTTCCTTTCTTTGAGAGGTGCCTATTATAAAATCTTTTAGAAAAGAAGTAGTTCACGTTTTCAAATAGTCCAAGAATTGTTCAATTATACGTTACAGACCAATTTTTCAATTAGTTTGTATATTGCACAGAATAGAATACTAGTATTGCAGTTGAAAGGGATCTACAACCATCATCTGTTCAAACTCCCTGACCAGTTCAGAGCTGATCAAGTTAAAGCATGTTATTAAGGACATTGTCCTAATGCCTCTGAAACACTGACAGGCTGGAGGCATCAACCACCTGTCTAGGAAGGCTGTCCCTGTGTTTGGCCACCCTCCTGATCAAGAAATGCTTAATAATGTCGAGTTTAAACCTCTGGCACAGCTTTGAACCATTCCCATGCATCTTATCACTGGATATCAGGGAGAAGAGCTAGGCACATCCCTCCCCACCTCCCCTCCCAGGAAGCTGTAGAGATCCACGAGGTTGCCTCTCAGCCTCCCTTTTTCTAAACTAGACAAGTCCAAAGTCTTCAGCCACTCCTCCTAAGACATCCCTGCCTCCCCTTTCATGAGCTTTATTGCCTTCCTCTGAGTGCATTTGAACACCTTAATAGGATGTGTGCTCATATTTTGTGTTATATCTCTCTAATCTTGTCAGCTAGCTTTGTATAAACATAATCAGTTACACAGGCAGCTGATCATTAAATGATTTAACACTAGATTACTCACATTAGCAAATGTGATACTTTTAGGAACTTTGCCATAAAGAGTTAAATCCTCAGTTTTGCAGGCTACTGGCTTGACTTGATTAATCCAAGTAATTTTTATGCACTTGGGCCAAGTTCAAATAACATGGATACTGCTCTAAGTCAATTAATGGAGTTTAGTTGAGTTTCTCCTGATTTATGGCTTGATAAGAAAGATGCAAATCAGCTGCATGGTGCTGCCCATGCAACCAAAGGCATCCCACCCAAGGCAGCAATCCCTTGCTACCAAACCAAAAAGCTGTAAAGTGACTCCTAACTGTGTGCAGCAAGTCTTTTCAGCCACCAGATCAGTGGTTTTTCTGGCATGAAGTCACAGGCACATATTTGAGAAGGGGAGCCCTGTCCATGTTGAAAGTAGGTGCTGTCTGTACCCAGTTTTGTCTTCTCACTGTCTTTTCAGGAATGATATCAGAGTTAAACTATCCCAGGAAGCATGTGCAGCTTGATCCAGAAGGAATTGTCTGGATCACTCCAAAAGAAAGCCTGAGAATAAGTAGAGACAGTGAGACAATAAGAGGGTGAAACATAGAGGTAAACCACAGAGGTAAAGTATTTCAAAGAATCATAGAATGGTAGGGTTGGAAGGGGCTTTTAGAGATTATCTAGTCCAACTTCCCTGCAGAAGCAGGTTCACCTAGATCAGGTCGCATTTGTCAGTGTAGACTGACCCTGTTAAGACTTACTAATGGCAAGAGCAAAGTCTTGTCATGTAAATGAAAGTCCTCTTACTTAAGGTCCAGTCTGATCAGTAAAGATTTGTACAGCTGGTTATTAAGAGGATTGGACTGAAACAGACAGTGAAAAGTGTGCTCACTTTCATTTGACATCAAAAACAGTCTGTCAAACAAATATCCTTGTAGTGCCTCATTGTGAGTAGCTCCAAAAGGAAACTCTGAAAATGATATTGTCAGTGTTTCTAGCAGAACTAGCTTTTTCTCCAGGCAAGTAATCGGATTTTGGTGATGGTTTTAAATGGCATGCTTACATGTTACAAATGCTTTTAAAGATTTTTAAAGCTGTACCTGGTTTGTATTCAGGTTGTGTCCCTCTGTAATTTAAATCTGGTACGGTAATGAGGAAAGTAGTAAGCACAAATAATCAAAACAAGATCATGGAATAAAACTGATTAAAGTGAAAAAGCAACCTAGCTATACAAAATGGTGCTAATAGTAATAGCTAAGGCAAGGATATTTAAGATCTAAGGATCTTGCATTCTTTTTTTATGATCTAATAGAAGCTACTATTACAGCACTATTGTTTTGCTATAAGGCCTTCGACTAAATGGAAAACTGTTCCCTCCAAAGGACTTTCCTCAGAGACTTAATAAGCTCTTTTAGCTGAAAAGACATCTGCCAAAAGTTACAAAATTCTTGAGACAAGTAAAAGTTACCTCTTTAAAAAAACACAAACCCACATCTCTCTTTCACTCCTTTCTTGAGTAACTGTAAATCCATTATGGTCACATTCATGTAGCGTATGGTAGGCAACTGGGAACCGTTATAAGTTAAAGTGTTAGTATTTGGCACTTATGAATGTAACTGAAATATTGTTTTCCCCCTGTATAATTGGGATGTGCTTTTCATCAGCAAGAGTCTGTGTCTGTAGTGTGAAGTTCCATTAGCTGATACTGGAATCGCCTTAATGCAATAGCAGCAGTATGAAAAGGCTCATGTCTAATTCATTGCAGCACTCTCAAGCACTACCCCCACTCTGATGCATGAAAGCATGATCCTCCTGCAAAAGAATGCTGCCTAGTCCTTCCTCCAGAATACAGCTCTCTGGGATGAAATATGGGACAAGTTCATTTTTTTGCAGACTTCAGGTACCTCTGACCTCTTGATCTTTTGTATGTCTCTATTTTTTTGGCTTGACAGACCACATGCCAAAGTGCAGCCCAGAATTCCTCACCCCTGTGATTTATTGTTTACAGCTGTTTGAGTATTTCAGACATGGCAGCTGCTTTTCAGATGTCCTCAAATTAGAATTAAAGTCTTAGATAGAGGTCTTAATGCAAACCTGCGTGCTTGCAGAAAGGAACAGGAAAACTGATGAAAAAATCATCTGAATTCTGCTCTAAAAGCTCTCAATTGATCCTAGCCTTGAGGGCAAAGGAAAATGTTTGGTTTATTTCGTAAGCTCATTAGGTGTGGGAGAGCCTATTTGGCATTTGCTATTGACCGAGCCTGAGCGAAAAGTGATCACTGTCAGGATGCTCAATAAGAGATCAATAACAAGCGTGTGATTGGATTAGCTACTTGATCAATGCTTTGTGCTAATATATTAACAAGCAAATTACCAGGCAGCCCATAAGACCAGAGTGCTGACTATAATTGTATTACAAACTATCGTGATCTAATGACCCTTGAAGTGCAAAAGGTTATTTATACAGTCAAAAGGCCTAAAAGTACTTGGAGTGACGCTGCATTATTTCAGAAGGAAAATCTTTTCCCTCAATTAGCTAGCATTCAATCATGTGGTTAAAATAAGCACTTGTACTTTGTATTCTTCCAAAACCTTCAGAACAGCTTTAGCCCTACTGCTGAGGTGTAGCAGGGAGAACGAGTGACGTTATTTCAGTGGGCAATTAAAGGTGGCAACACTTCCACGTGAGCTGGGAGAGGTGAGTGGGGAAGGAGGTGGCTCCTGGGGGTACGGGGAGCATTACAAAGCAGCAACAAGGGCTGAGTGGGAAGACTGCCGTGCAGCTGAATGAATTGCTTCAAGGCATCTAAGGCTGCAGGTAGGACTGTGCAAATACTTAAATTCAAATCTGAAAATTCTGTATGAAATTTAGAAGCCATAAGGTGTTGTAAAAGCAGAAATCTCACGCTTTCTACAGAGTCTGTGTTGATTTATTTTGTGTACCGTGAGGCCAGACTAAGATATTTGTTGCTTGGATAGTTATATTGCTGGGGTTCTCAGCTCATGAACTGTTTCTTTTAGGTTTCTGCAAAGAGCAAATGTTTAAAAGCAGGAATAACATGGATCTTGAGACATAGGGACAAGCTTATCTTCTGAATTTGGTTCTCACAGCTAGATGGAGAACTAGGAAAAATAATTGGAAAAAACTCCTCAATTCTGTTTACTTTGTAGTTCGTTCTCAGCTTTCCATTTTACAGTACAAAACCCAATCTGGTTTCATTTCCACTCTCCACAGGCATTATCCTTGATATACAGCAGGTATAGCACAAGGGTGTTCAAAAAAACAAGTCCTAGGCTTCATGTCCATCCAGAGATAAGTTTTCGCTGCAATTTCAGGCTTCAAAGGCTTTGCTGTTGCCCTTCGCCTTCTCCTTTGCCTCTTCTTCCTTCGGAGTGGAGGCTGAAATGATGGCAGTGAGATGTTATTTGGGGGCTGTGCTGTGACACAGGGGTCTGAGGGTCACACTGGCTGCGGCCACCAGCGAAGGACAAGGCCTGGTCCAGGCTCCCTGCGGCGCACAGGGTCCCTGCCCCGGCTGACAGCAGCAGGCTGCAGCTGACAAAACAAGCTGCCATGCTGCTGCCCTCGGGGTCCTGCTCAGCAGAAGCGGAAGCGCTGTCAATCAACACTCACACACACACACGTACAGAGGGAAACATGATCCCTGGCAGAGCTGCTCCGGGGTTTGATGGGTGCTTGTCAGTGGCTTCTGACTTCTCAGATGAGCAAACACAGCCTGGATAGTTACCTGCAACATCAATGTGGGCTCAGATAAAAGGAGTGTGTTTGAGCATTTCACTTCACTCTGTCTCTTTCCTTTTTTTCTTTAATGATACAGGAGGAGCTTCTCATGGATGTGAGATGATGAAATGGGGTTCTCTGATGATGATGGCTTCCAACCATGTGCAATTCATTTGACTCCTCTCCTCTCCTCTCCTCTCCTCTCCTCTCCTCTCCTCTCCTCTCCTCTCCTCTCCTCTCCTCTCCTCTCCTCTCTTTCTCATTTTAGAATTCCAACATTACCATCTGAAACTGAATGTTTTCACAGCAACCAGCACCTTTACAAACGACTTCAAAGTAATCCATTTTCTTTTCAAAGCCACATGTTAGGACTTTGAAAAGTATTTATGGTCATTATTTTAAAGCAAGCTTGGAGGAATCAGAAAATTATATGTTATCATTTCTACTACAGGTCTTATTTGTTTACATTAAAAATGTTACTTATCTGTGACAGAACAACTCAGTCAATGGGTCAATGATTCTATGATTGAGTCATCAGGCTGCTTAGCATAATTTCAGCACATACATCATACCTCCACGAGGAAGCTACCCAGAAGAATATGTTACCATTTACTCCCATAATCATAGGATCATAGAATGGTAGGGGTTGGAAGGGACCTTTAGAGATCATCTAGTCCAACCCCCTTGCAGAAGCAGGTCCCACCTAAATCAAGTCACACAGGAACGTGTCCAGGTGGGTCTTGAAGACCTCCAAGGAAGGAGCCTCCACACCCTCCCTGGGCAGCCTGGGCCAGGGCTCCCTCCCCTCACAGTGAAATAGTTTTTCTTATATTTTAATGGAACTTTTTGTTTTCCAACTTCATCCCATCATCCCTTGTCCTGTTGCTATAGATCATTAAAAAAAAGTGATGTCCCAACCTCCTGACACCCACCACTTAGATATTTGTAAGTATTAATTAGATCCCCCCTCAGTCTCCTCTTTTCTAGACTAAAAGTATACCCAAAATATCAAGTAAGATTTTGAGTATATCCAGTATACCCCAAATCTTGCTTCCCAATTTTGGACCTCAGTTTAAAGCTGATGGTAGCAAAGAAGTTAAAAAATGGCCACTGTTGAAACACTGAATCAGCTGTCAATTTTACTTTAATTGGCTATTACTCCATAGGTCAAAAAGAGATATATACACTGCAGTGTGAGGGAAAGGAAGTGGTCACATTTAGCTTGTAGTTTAGCTAACCGCTATCCATCCTAAATTTAGAGTCTAAAACTCCTTGGGAGTTTTTTGTTAGGAAGTAGCTAAATACCCTTTAAATGAGTAATTTTTCTGTATTTTTGCACAGTCATTTTGATGAGAACACTTGATAAAATCAATTCCTTCTCAAATTTTGTTTTTCCACAGGTTATTATAGACTAAGAAATCGAAGTCTGATAGTTGGGAACGTTGCTCACTTTATGCAGCTTGACTGTACCCTAGCATCTTAAAATAAACTAACTTTTTTCCCCTCTAGAAAACCTTCTGTCTTAGTCTTTGCAGACAACAGGTTCCCTTCCAGTAATAACAACAGTGGTAAGTAAAATTGTGGCTCCTGGTTAAGATGAGATTTGTCAAGATCAAATAGAGAGCTTTTTTAACAATTTATATCACTGACAGCTTTAGACCAATACTTCTATGTCACAATCTGCAATATAAAACAAAGCCACAAAGTGGAGTTAATCGTTATGTCTTCAGTGATAAATAATGCTTCTTTACTAAACAGCAAAATCCCATTTAATTCTTAAGCTTCCATAGCTCATCCATGGGTTTATCAAACACTTAAAATGAGCCGTTAAAGAAAATCCCGCGTCTTAGCAAAGTTCTGTAAAGCTGTTAGCTCCTCTTGTGAAGCTGTAAGTTATACTGCACTCCATTGCACATAATATGTGGTTAATTGTGCTTGTAGGAACAACTGCTAGAGATGTAGAAAAGCCCTGTCTTCTCCAGTGAGCACCACATGATGAAATCTCTAGTGAACAAGTATCACTCCTACTCTGTGTCTTGAGATGCCTGGTTGGTGAGTCTGAGCTGGGGCAGCTGCATGTGAGGAACACAGGGAGAGAGTAGAAAAAAGGAAATAACTTGATGGTTCCCTAACTGAAGGCCAATCTGAGAGTACTGTATGAGAGGCCAGGAAGATTAATAATCTTCTGTTAGGCCGTTTCAGCGATGCTACTAAATGGGTAAGTTAAAAGAGAAATTGAATTGGAACTGTCTGACCGGTTTATACATTTACTTACAGTGACAGCCTTTGAAGCATGACCTATTGTGCTTCAGACAACCAGCTACGTAAAACAATAGCGTTCCAAATATATACTTTTCAAATCCATAAACCTCCTCTAGCAGCTTGGCCTTGGTTTGTATCTAGGGTTGCAATAATTATGTCTCAAGATGAGTGTATCTTTTTCCTTCTAAGAGCAAGAACATATGCTGTGCCTAGGAAAAGTGTGGAAGCAGTTCTGTCCTCTTCTGATGGGAAAGGAAAAGATTTGTATCATGTTTATCTCAACACCTTAGATGATAACTTTCAGAGTCCTCTTTTCAAAACCCAGGCAGTCTTCTCTTCATTGGTTATAGTTGACTCAAATTCCAACCCTTATAAAATGCAGGGAGTGAGAAGATGAAATTTCTTTTGAAATGAAAACTGAGATTGAGACATAACCACATGAAGCCAGAAATTTAGACTGTAGGCTAGGCATAAAGTTCCTATGCTTTGATCAGCCCCATGCCTAAGCTCGTTTTATGACCATTTCATCCTGGTGCTTTGATGAGACCATTTCAGCGTTTCATTCAAATTAAGTGTTGATTTACACTTAGAGAAGTTAACCATTGGCACTGAGAATCAGTAATGCTGTGATTGAACAAGAATGGGTAGCTCATTTACACGTGCTGGTAGCTTGCTGGTGTGTTTGATAGCTTGGCTTCTGGAAAAGGGAAAAGGACAGAATCAACATTTCCACACCCTTTTCTTCCGATGTGAAAGTAATATGGGCTTCTCCAAAGACAAGGAGCAGCATGCTAACGCTGCTCCTTTGAGAGGTATATTCTACCTAGGACTCTTCCTTATTCAATAGCATGGTTAAAATAGGTTTGCAGGAACATTTGCAGCGCTGGCACCCAAGTATGTAATGGCAGGAGCGAGCACCCCTGTTGCTTGACTGCCACAGAAGACCCTCAGAGAAAAGGAAACCCCTCTACAAGTAAAGGGGATCAAGTCAACCAGGCTAAGGGATTTCCTTTGAGACTCAGCATTACAGTAGGGTAAGTGACCTTTCTTCCTTGTGTGACTCTCTCAGTGGCTTGGAAATTGATAAGGAAGAACAAGTCTTACAAACAAGTTGTTTGGCCTGGAGAAGAGGGGGCTGAGGGGAGACCTTATTGCTCTCTACAACGACCTGAAAGGAGGTTGTGGTGAGGTGGGTGTCATTCTCTTCTCTCAAGTAACAAGTGATAGGATGAGAGGAAATTGTCTCAAGTTGCACCAGGGGAGGTTTAGATGGGAGATCAGGAAACATTTCTTCACCAAAAGGGTAGTTAAGCATTGGAACAGGCTGCCCAGGGAAATGGTGAAGTCATCATCCCTGGAGGTGTTTAAAAGATGTGTAGATGTGCACTTAGGGTCATGATTTAGTGGTGGAGGTGACAGCACTAAGTTGATGGTTGGAGATGTTGATTTTAAAGGTCTTTTCCAACTGAAATGATTCTGTGACTTTGTGTACATAGTTTAAGGAGTGCACATCTGCAAAAGCACTATAGTGGGGGTATTTCTGAGAGTCAGTGGCGTTTCTTACTCTTATTAGTACCTCATTAAAATATAAATTTAATGGAATTAGTAAACATCAAAGTGTGCAGAATATCCTTGCACATATATCAACATACCAAACACTTTCCAATGCTGTTAACCACGGAAAAATCATTGCAGAGATTTACCAACTCTATACACTTCAAAACAGCCCACTTAAAATCCCCCATTCCTTTGATCAAATACCTGGAAAATATGCCTTGATGCATTGACAGTCTGGAATAATCATGCTTTGGTCATTGAAATGCATAGTTAGTGTTCAAAATCACATACAGATTTCTGAGATAAAACAAATTTCCTCTGTTCTTTTTCTGTTGGCATTGCACCGTGCTAAGGCAAAAGTTCAGCTGCTCTTCAAACCTGTAGGAAAAGTTTTCACATTTACCATTCAGAAACTATTTAGATGGTGATATGGTTGTGTTGAGCATTGAATCAAGGTTTTCTTGGTGAACCTAGATAAGCCTTTCATTCAGGCATCTATTTCTCACTCCCTATGTGGTGTGAGGTTCCTACAAAAACTAGGTATGGTTGTGAATGAAGTAGGTACTTAAAAATGGGAAACAAAGTCCTACAGTCCTTTGGGAAACAAAGTCCTACACACCTCAAACTGTCTTTACTTCATAGATCTTTGCTTCATAGGACTATTATAACGTGAGACATTATTTTTCACTGTGCCTTACTGTCAATAGCCAATGTAACCTCACTGGACATCTATACTGTCAGCATTTATTGTTGTTAACTCAATTTCTTGTGCAGAAAACAGACAGTGAACATCTGTGCAACTTGTTCAAAGACTTACCTCAGTTAAATGGGAAAACAACGAAGAACATCCAGATCTACCCTTAACCACGTGACAATCTTGCCAGACCTAAGAAGACATATTGAATTCTACTTAATCACTTCTTGGAGCATAATAAAACACTCACCAATAAACTTTGATGAAATAGACACTTTCAAAGTATTAATGATTGGCCACTACCATTAGTTTATGTGTAATTAATTGCATTATAAAGATGGAATTGTCCCTTCCATCTGCTATATGGATTTTTCTAAGTATTATGCCTGCATTCCTTTGCTAAGGCATTTCTGTATGCATGCCACTTCTAAAGAATTTGGTGTTCTGAATGCTAAACAACTACCTTTTCTCTTTCATACATTTCATTCATGTTAACTTTTTGGTTTAGAAATATTGAATACTAGTATGCATTGATTTAATATTGATGGTAAATCATTGAGCTATTCTCATTATTCCCAGTAGATGAACTGATTAAATAATTTATTCTGAGCATATTAGACATCCTGCAGGCTTTCCAGTGCTCCTTGGTGGAGCCTGCGTTTGTTCGAGTCCAAGCTTTACCCACCAATCATTTTTATGGATCTTTCAGCACCCCGTCACTTTTGTGCAAAATCAATTGAATGTGCACATATCAAAACTCATTTAGATGTGAAAATAGCTTTCCTACCCATGATGAGAGGCCATTTTGGAAAAAGCAGGGTGGGGTTTTATTTCCCTTCTCAAGTCAAACTTGGTTTCTGAGGACACCTAGGCAGGACCACAAAGTGCCTCCAGAATTATCCCATTGTTCTGTTACTCTCTTTTTACAGTGTATGCCTGTATTCCTTTCATTCTTTTATTCAATGTGTGCAAATATGTGTGTTGATTTGGTGGTGCTGTAGTGTTTTAAAATGCTCTTTGTATTACTGAAGACTTTAACTTGTTTGTATTGTCCATTGCCATTGTACAATATATATGTCAATGAACAGGCTTTAGTGATTGTAAAGGGCCTGTGCATTTGGAGATACAATGATCAAGAGATATTTCATTTCTAATTTCTACTTTTGGAACATTACCCCAAGGTAAAAGAATATTCACAGTATTCTGCCCAGAGGGGTTGAGGAGGCTCCTTCCTTGGAGGTCTTCAAGACCCACCTGGACATGTTCCTATGTGACCTGATCTAGGTGACCCTGCTTCTGCAGAGGGGTTGGACTGGATGATCTCTAAAGGTCCCTTCCAACCCCACCATACTATGATTCTATGATTATAAACTATGAGATCAGGCTTCTTGCCTCCCAAACAAACTCTGTGTCCAGTCTGTGCTTCACTAAAGGTTGGCTGTTTCTGGACAGAGTGTGCTATTGATACTTAGAAAATTATGCCATATAATGGAATTTCTTTTCATTTTTCATCTTTGTGCTTAGAAGCATTTGGAATCTCAGTTAAAATCTGTTAGAATGCTAAGATTGGAAGGTGGAGAAAGTAAACTCTGGAAGGATCAGACTGGAAGTAGCGTACAGAACCTTAACATTGTCTTCTGTAAACAAATATCACTGTAAAGACTTTGAAGCTCTGATGATGTTTCAGCCTCTGTTCAGGTCTCTGGTTTCATCCATCACACAGATTCAGGGGAAATGATAAAAGAATGTGGCAACTCAGAGATCCACTTCTTCCCTCCTTCAGTGACTGGTTGTGTGCAGGGGACAGAATAGGAGAGATTTCTTGAATGGAACAGGGAAAATGTAGTGATGCATTGCTGCTTCATCCCTCTTCTCCTTCCAGACCAGGAGGGCACAAGACAGAAATCATGGGCACTGTTTTATGTAAATAAAGTCTGTCTCATTCAATTAAACTGTGTGGCCCTACCTTGGAGCTATATCACTACAATACTGAAATTAGAATCTGGATGAAGGTTGGTTGATAACACATAAGTACAGAGGGAAGAGCTAGACATATGAAAGTCATGGAATCATAGAATGGTAGGGGTTGGAAGGGATTTTTAGAGATCATCCAGTCCAACCTCCCTGCAGAAGCAGGTCTGCCTAGATCAGGTCACATAGGAATATGTCCAGACTTTTATTTCTGAACCTATTTGCATTTATCTTTAAAACAATATGCTTATTTTATAGCATTTTATGCAGGCATGCATATATAGGCATAACTTTCACTGACACTTTCAGTGTGAAGGACTAGGAAGGAAGAGTGAAAAGGCAGTCTGAGGGCACTGCAGTATGTTCTGTTTTGTTTTATAACAGTTGCTGGGTCTTACAAAAATTTGTGCTAAGTAAAGGCCAAGCAACATCTTTGGAATGCATTTGCAAAGCAATGTGTAAAGTAGCATGCACTGACATCTTTCAGAACTGGGCAAGAAAATGTAGTTGGTATGACCCTCCAAATTGGCTGATATATTCCAAGTGCTGTTTAACTCACATAAGTGTCTCCTTTATAAAAATAAGAACAGAATGTGTGGTGCAAATGGGGGACGTAGCAGAAGTAGTGCTGCTACTCCATTAAGATGCTGGTTTAGAATGGTGAGTAAACCATATGTCCATGCTTGCACATATAATTGTTTTTGACTAATTAATAACGTCAAAGGAAATTAAGAAACAGGAACAGGTTATAATTTCATATCATGGCCAGGCAGTAAGAGGGTTAATCAGTTTTGCCACAGTTGACAGCACATGGCAGTAAATTCAGCTCTTGTCCAATAACAGTTTTTAAATACCAAAAGAAAATACAGTTCCACTCATGGAAATACTATTAAATCTTTTTAGTTGAGTTCATGAGACACTGGCCTTTTATATTTCTATTTACTTATTTGGTTGCTTTAGAAAAATTCTTCATTGCATTAACACATTAAAATCCTTCTTCAGAACAAGATCAACATCCCAGGCTAAATTCAAACCTCGGGAAAGGTAAAATAATCTTTAATTTATGAAACTGAACAAGTAGACTTATCTAAACATCTCTAGGGCTTTAATGGGGGATATCTATAATTCTCTGAATTGTATTCCTTTCACAGTGATATTTTGTAATTCCATTCTATTACCCTTGCTTAACATTAATGAGATAAAAAGATCACATTATGGCGATTGATGTTCTTCAAATTAAATGCACGTTTCCACGTACAAAGCTGTCTGCTAATTTAAAAAACATAGCATGTAACATAGAATCATGACCATGGTCATCACTCAGCTGGGATCAGATAGCATTTTTTATCTATTCATTGGATTTAACAAGGCATGAGATGGAAGCAGAATACAAAGTGTGGGTAGATTATCCCATATCCCCGCTTTTGGCCACTTCTTGGCAATCTCAGCAAGGAAACTGAGGCTTCATGTTGCCATGGAAATAAACCTCAAGGTCAAAGGGGCATATGGAAGGTCAGGCAATGACAAAGGAACATCTGAGAGGCCATCTGGATGAGTGACCTGACATAATTAGTCATTAATCCCACTCTTGGGAACAATAGAGTTAGCCGAGAATGTGTTTGGACTTTGATCGTGGTCAGGGTGATCTCATGGGGAAAAGGGAAGAAAGCTCCACTTGGTAACTAAGCAGATTACCCTGGCATGCTGTTAGCTAAAGAAGAGTAGTCAGAAGAGGCCAGTGGGATATGCATTTTACATATGCTGTGTTTTCCCTTTAGTTACCACAGGCCTCTCTAGAGCCATGTGGCTCCAGGATTAGCTTTCGGGTAGTGATTTTTCTCTCTCTCTCTCTCTTTTTTTTTACAGTTTTCAATGAAAAGTGAGCAAGTGTCCCAAAATACTTCACTTAAAATTCCCAGGCAACAGATGGGAAGAGAGCTGAAGAGCCAAAGGCATCAGCCAGCTTGGTTTACAGGTGTCAATATTTACTAAGTAGAGTCGGCCAGAATGCCTTTTGGGAAAAAAGGGAGAGGGAATGGCTAATCAGTAAAACAATAGCAATCATCCCTGTTGTCAGTTTTATACTGAATGGTTAGAATTATAAGAAGACTGAGTGTGTGGCAAAAGCTACCCATCAGCATCTGTCTTTCCATTCCCACTCCTTTGCTTACATATCACATTTTCACTGTTGAGACCAGTCCCTTGAAGATGTCCTTCATGTATCTGAGATTCTCCTACTTGCAGGGTAAGGTTATATTTGGTGATGAATTATCTACAATGTTGTGGGATGTGAATGTGATTATGGACTTCAGTAAACACATGTCCACAACCCAGGACACGTAGAAATTAATTGTCCTTTGAATAAAAAAATATGCTTTAACTGTGCCATCAAAGGAAGTAACAAATGGAATAGATCAAGGAGATCCATTTTCCTTAAAATAAGGGAAATAAAGCTTCCAATGTGCTAATTTTCAGTGAAGGTATGTTTGTTAAAGACTTTCCTCTTCAAAAATATATGTATCTGTCCCATCATATTGCACAATTCTGCTTAAATGGATTGTCTTTGCCTGTGACAAAGACATTTTCCTAGGCTAAAGGCAAAAGCTAAGCCACCAGTATTTAGCTATAAATACAAGTAAACATCCACAAACCTCAATAGAGAAGGGCAGACACGACACCAGCAACTGCAACCCTTTGCAGACTCTGTGTAATGAAAGTAACTTTTGCAAACAATTTCTGCCACCAGCAGGTTACACATTTTAAACTGCTTTTAATAACTGACTGAACCTAAGAGGAATATGTGCTGCTTCTCTATAAGTAGTACTCTATTTAATATTGCATGGAGGAAACACAATTGACTCTACTTCATTGTTGTGGCTTTGACATCAGAGGCTACTATTTTTTTCCCAAGATCATATGATTAATCTATTTTATTAATATATTGTAGTTGTAACCCAGGAAAACATAATATTTATCAGCAAGAATCAGCAAAATCCATGGAAACTAGGTTAGTCACTCTTTTATTTATAGTTTATTTTATAGTTACTGATTGAAGACTGACAGAACTGGATTGGCTTTTACTTTCAGAGAGCTGTATGTTGGTAATATTACAAACATCAAAATCCTTAACTAACAATAAATTTTACCTTTGTATTTCTGTTTCCCTATCAACTTATTACAGACTGTAAGAGATTGCTGATGACTCTCTGGAAAGGAGGGTATGTTATCATAGAATCACCGAATGGTAGGGTTGGAAGGGACCTTTAGGGATCATCCAGTCCAACCCCCCTGCAGAAGCAGGGTCACCTAGATCAGGTCACATAGGAACATGGCCAGGTGGGTCTTGAAGACCTTCAAGGAAGGAGCCTCCACACCCTCCCTGGGCAGCCTGTTATCTCTGAGGAAAAGTTGTTCCTTGAAGAACAACCAGCATCATAGTTGTCCTTAATAGATAGGGTCTTAATGAACACACTTGGTATGAATAAACACAAATCAAACGTTGACAGCTTCATAAGAATATGGGGGAAATTGGGCAAACTTTCAGCATTCCTCTGGAAGGAATAATCCATCCCATATGATCAGTGGTGTTCACACAGTGGCAGAACTCAAAGCTATATAGGATGTGGGAGACATTATTTTGGAACACTCCATTTTTTTTTTGGTGAAATGATCTTGTTTTCATTTGAAGAATCATGCCCATTTTGCCAGGGAAAAGGTATCCACATTGTTTCATTTGTTTTTAAGAATAAGAGTGGAGAAGAGGAGGATTATGTGACATGTTGGCCGTTGTGTGTGCACAACTTCAGTATATTATCCCTTCAACAACATTTTCAAATGCTGTCACTTGACCTCAGGAACAGTATTTTAGCCTTCAGAGATAGCAGATGCGAGCAGTAGAGAGAAGTCATTGTGCTGAGGGAGATGACCTTGCAAATCTATAGATTCTGTTATCTCCTTTATAGTAGGAATATGTGCTCATAAGACTGTTCATAAGACACCATGCTGCCCACGAGTAAGTCAGGGTACAATGAATGATCAGGTAGTGGAGTAGATTGTTAATTGGTTGAAGGGAAGAAGGCAGAGAGTGGTGATCAATGGGACAGGATGTAGTTGGAGGCCTGTGTCTAGTGGAGTCCTTCAGGGGTCAGTGCTGGGATCAGTGCTGTTCAATCTGTTCATTAATGATCTTGCTGAGGGAACAGAAGCACTGTCAGTGAGTTTGCTGAGGATACTGAAATGGGGGTAGTGGATGACATACCAGAAGGCTGTGCTGCCATTCAACCAGACCTGGACATGATGGAGAGCTGGGCAGAGGCAAGTCTAATAAAATTCAACAAGCGCAAGTGTAGATGCAGTTTTGCATCTGGGAAAGAACAACCCCCTGGACCAGTACAGGCTGGGGAATGAACTGTTAGAGAGTGGTGTAGGGGAAAGGGACCTGTGGGTGCTGGTGGGCAGCAGGATGACCATGAGCCAGCAATGTGCCCTCATGGTCCAGGAGGCCAATGGTATCCTGGGGTGGATGAGAAGGGCTGTGGGCAGTAGTTGGAGAGAGGTTCTGCTCCCACTCTCCTCTGCCCTCGTGAGACTACATCTGGAATATTGTGTCCAGTTCTGGGCCCCTCAGTTCCAGAAGGACAGGGAGCTGCTGGAGAGAGTTCAGTGCAGGGCCACCAAGATGATGGAGTGGAGCATCTCCCTTGTGATGAAAGGCTGAGGGAGCTGGGGCTCTGCAGCTTGGAGGAGACTGAGGGGTGACCTCATTCATGTTTACAGGTACATAAAGGATGGGTGTCAGGAGGCTGGAGTCAGGCTGTTCTCAGTGATGGCCAATGATAGGACAGGGGCAACAGGTACAAGCTGGAACAGAAGAGGTCGTAAGGAAATGCAAGGAAGAAGTCTTCACAATTGAAGTGAGAGAGCACTGGCAGGGGCTGCCCAGATGGGCTGTGGAGTCTCCTTTTCTGGAGACATTCAAACCCAGCTGGACAAGTTCCTGTGTGACCTACTCTAGGTGATCCTGTTCTGGCAGGGGGGTTGCACTGGATGAGCTTTTGAAGTCCCTTCCAGTCCCTGAGATTCTGTGAATGAATAGGGTTATAAACAGGCCATTTTTTTTAATAGCATTGTTGGATTGATTAAGGTTTGACTTGGAGTTAAGATATTCTATTGCAGAATGATTCATCCCAGTGCCAGTGGTAACAAGCTGCATTTGGTTTCATTTATCAGTACTATTAAATAAAACCATCCATGTTCCCACTCCTGCCTAATACCTAGACAACACTCAAAGGACAAAACCTTTCCCCTGCAGAGTGTCATTTTACAACTCTATATCTTGAAGGGATGTTCTGTTTTCATACTTTACTGTTTGTTTCTTTATTGGTTTAGTTTCGAAGATATAACCTTCATCATCTTGTTTTAATTCACATTTGGGGACATTTGAATTTGTGATCTGTTTGGCATCTACCTCAGACAAGATCAGGTTGTCCCTCTCTTAACCAGTAAGATATTTCTGCCCTTGATGAAATAAGTAAGAATGACACTAGTGTTCTATTCCCAGCTTTGCTTAGGTTCCTTATGTCTCTCTTCAGAATTACTAATGCTTTGCATGCAAGAAATTTAGGTTCTAATCTACTAAATCACTGCACATTGCAACACCTGACTGCCTGGTTATGCAAGATGATACTTTAGGTTAGACCTGGAACCTGGGTTTCTGGTTTTCTTGTGGCAGTTGTGCTCAAGCACTTCATTTCATTGAGTGAGGAAGATGACACAAATGAACCACAGCAAAGCATTTTTCCCTTTCAGCTTTCCCTCATTTGCATCTGTCTGAGGGCTGTTTGTTGCAGTGTTCTTCTTTCCCATCAAGTCAGTGAAGCTGATGGGGAAAGTAAAAAACTCCTCTTTCTCTCAGCTTTTAGCCTCTGTTTTCCAGCCTGGTTTCTGTGTGGTTTGGTGTAATTCTGAGTCACCACAGTAAGCCCAGACCATCCAGTAGAACTGGCTGATACCTTGCTTGGGGTCACTGGGGGATTATGACCCAGAGCTGGGGATTGCACTGCTCAGGTTGTACTCCAGCTTGGGCACTGAATTAACTGGTAGTGAAGGCATGTGTGATTTCAAACAGCAAAGCTGCAGGACTAACATCTTCGTTTCCACCAACCTCTCACAATATTCCATAATCCCCAAGCTACTCTATTTATTTTCACAATACTTGATTGAAAAATGGCTTAGAAATACTGAGAAAATTCTGGTGATAATTGAAATATTGATTGAGTACTGCTATTGATATTCTACCTTGGAAGACACATAGCACTCTGAGGTTATTTCCAATCCTCTTATTTGTTTTCACAAAATGGAAGCCAGAGGTTATGAGCTGATTTCTTATGACCTAGAAATACTGCAAGATATAGACAGAGAAGTTGCAATAAGTTTACTGCTTATTCTGAATTTGTCACTGCATGTAAATGAGAAAGGGAAAAGTCTCTGAGCACAGTTTTTACAGCTAGTCTTGGAAGGTTGACAAAGGTACACAAATATTTGGTAAAAGGAGTTCTGAAACAGGGTGTTTTTTGTATTAATTCAAAATCTAAATAATGAATCAAAAGAAGAATCCAAGTACTGTAACTTTATCATGAAAAAGCTGTGCAACTGGGCTCAAATTCATAAAAGAGAAAAGGAAGGCTTGAACTTCGGTTCTTTGCATATCCATTACTGGGCTATCTCACCTGTGTGTGTAGGGAAATTACCTCTTCCTTTATTATTCTTTAAATTGGCAAACTTGAGCCTCAAAACCAAAGGGACTCAATTCCAAAAAAAGTCTGAAATTATTTGATGCTTCTAATTATTCATTTTCAATTGTTAGACATGACTGAAGTCCCCAAAGAAGTTTAGACTTAACTAAAACTACTTTGTCATTTGAGTATGAAAAATACCAAACAGATATGCACTTGTTCATGTTGAAATACAATTTACACAGGTAGAGTATTTGGCAAAATTAGATCCATCTTTATAAAACTGTAGCATGATTTTATGTATCAGAATATAATCAGAGTAGAGACCTCATGAATGGAGTCTTTAATTATCATAGAATCAGAGAAACATAGGATTGGAAGGGACCTTTAGAGCTCATCCAGTCCAACCCCCCTGCAGAAGCAGGGTCACCTAGATCAGGTCACATAGCAACATGTCCAGGTGGGTCTTGAAGACCTCCAAGGAAGGAGCCTCCTCAACCCCCCTGTGCAGCCTGTGCCAGGGCTCCCTCACTCTCACAGTGAAATAGTTTTTTCTTATGTTTCAATGGAACTTTTTGTGTTCCAGCTTCATCCCATCACCCCTTGTCCTGTTACTCTCTACTATAAAAAACAGGGATGTCCCAACCTCCTGACACCCACCCTTTAGATATTTACAAATGTTAATTAGATCCCCCCTCAGTCTCCTCTTCTCCAGACTAAACAGCCCCAGGTCCCACAGTCTTTCGTCATCAGGAAGATGCTCCAGTCCCCTGATCATCTTGGTGGCCCTGTGCTGGCCTCTCTCCAGCACTTCCCTGTCCCTCTTGAGCTGAGGAGCCCAGAACTGGACACAGGACTCCAGATGAGGCCTCACCAGGGCAGAGCAGAGGGGGAGCAGAACCTCCCTTGACCTGCTGCCCACACTCTTCTTGATGCATCCCAGGCTGCCATTGCCCTTCTTGGCCACGAGGGCACATTGCTGGCTCATGGTCAGCTTAGCTTAAGTTTCACTGAATAAGTCTTCTTAGTAATTCACATAACTTAAGACAGTATCTCATGTAGCAGTGCCCAGAATGGGAACACCACAGTGCAGTGCAGCTGGGATCCTACCATCAGCACTGTGGGTATACTGTCACTCCAATCACAATGTCTGTGACCAAGATAATCTGCAGGCAGTAATAATCTACAAAACTCTCTTTTAAGAGAGAGATGGAGACATCAAGTGATGGCTGCTGTAGCCATGCCTATCTAGAATCATAGAATGGTAGGGTTGGAAGGGACCTTTAGAGATCATCCAGTCCAACCCCCCTGCAGAAGCAGGGTCACCTAGATCAGGTCACACAGGAACGTGTCCAGGCAGGTCTTGAAGACCTCCAAGGAAGGAGCCTCCACACCCATCCTGGGCAGCCTGGGCCAGGGCTCCCTCACTGAAACACTGACACAGTTTTTTCTTATGTTTAAGTGGAACTTTTTGTGTTCCAGCTTCATCCCATCACCCCTTGTCCTGTTGCTGGCTACTATAGAAAAAAGAGATGTCCCAACCTCCTGACACCCACCCTTTAGATATTTATAAATGTTAATAAAACTTCAGAAAAAAAAACCCAAAACAACTCAGAGGAAAATATGTTTGAGGAAAGCTGAATGTGTTGAGATTCATGTTAATTCAGTGTTGAGATTCACATAGCAAGCCTTAGATTTGTTAGTGAAGTAGATGAGGCTCGTACTCATATTTTCATACTGTTATTACAGAATGCAGAAACAGGACTGAGAGTCCTGTTGGCTGAGTAAAGCAATGACTTCAACACTAATATGGAGACTTGAAACCCTTCTGCAATGATTTGTGTGCACAACTGCTACCACAAAAAAAAGGATGAACAGGTTTTTTTAATATTACAATTCATTTGAAAGTATACCTGTGCTGTAACTGAAATGTTCTACCCTAAAACCCTGAAATGAGATATCCTAAAATCCTCTGTTAAGTAAATACAAACTGTTTGTATTATGATTTGGGAGCATTTGATTGAAGTATTAAGTATGTTCTTGTAGTAAAACTGAACATCACTGAAATAATGACTCTGGTCAAGAAAACAGGAGAAGCAGTTTTCTAATTTGTTTGAATTTAAATGGAAGCATAAAAGATTAGAATTGTCCTAAGTACATATCTACAAAGCAGCCAATATAAAGCCTAAAAAGGCCTTGATATTTCTTACTTATAGTCATGAATATGTTGCTGGGCTCAAACTCAGTGTTTGATTTACACTGCTCTTAAAAGCAAAAGCAATTTAAATACTCTGTGGGGTGGTGTCAGACATGTCAGGTATCATTCAGACAAGATAAATGTTTCATAAGCCAGCTAAGTGATTTCTGCCCAGCTCTCAAAAGGCACTGTCACGACAGCAACTTTTGCTATTAGAGGTGGAGTCCATAAAGCTACAGCAAGTGTCTTCCACCCTTCCATAGCCAACAAAAGCTGGAGCTGAAAGAGAACACTGCAACAGGGAGAATGCTCAGAAACCAAATGCACCTACATCAAGAATCCCTAGAAGGAATCTTGAAGGACAATTGTCTGGCAGTCTGTTCTGTCTCATTGACCACATCAGTAAATCACTGTGCTTGTTCTTTCAGTTTGTCATCTTCATCACCCAAAAGGAAAACGCTTTGGGGGCAGAGTGCAGAGGAGAGCACGGAGGAAACATACAAGTGCTCAAGCTCTGAAACTGGGCTTAGCTGTTTTTACTGTAAAGTCCAGATGGAGGAGATCTTTGTGCTATTTTTGAGACTAACATGTAACAGGTTGGTCTTTATTACCTCTCAGGTTTACATTACTGGTTTCTGAGAGAGCTATTCTGCTCTGTTTCAGAGCAAAGTCAAAGATGTACGTTTAAATCACCGAGAGTCGCGGCTTTCAGTCTTCACCTGTTTGATTTTACTTTCAAAGGGACTGCAAGCATCCTCACAGTCAGTTACGAGGTCTTAGCTGGGAGCCAGGATCAAACAACTGAGAGATGATAGAAAACAGGTCCATAAACTACTTCTCACTTATTCCCAAACATATGAGTACTTCCAACCTGCTTGTTTGATTTTGGCATGAGGCGAGTTCAATTTGAGTTTTAGTCTTATGTTATCAGCTTGCCTCTGCCTTGAAAAAGAAATGCTCACAGAGGTATTGCTGGGAAGCAGTTTAGGAAGCTGCTTCTTGCTGCCTCTCAGCTGTACAGTAATGGCTTCCAGCTGAACTAACTGTATTCATGCTTCCCTCCCAGCCTGTCCCCCTGCAAACTGCTGCTGCCACAAGCCCAATCAGATGTCTTAGGTATCAGAGCAGGAGCCACTGTTTCTTAGCAGTAACTTTACTGCTTTCCTGCCTATCTCCGAGTGAGTTCCTGTCTCCAGCTTTGCTCCTTCAGTGGTCTTCGGTGAAACAAGGTTAGTGTTTGCCTAGGCAGTGTCTGTGCTTCAGCTGGGAGCCATTAGCTGACAGCTTGTGAAATGGCAAGGAACAATGTCCTAATTGCCTGTCAGCTGTAGCTGCCTGAGGAACTCTTCCAGCATGTGTCACAGCAAAGTCAAGCAGGTTATTTCAGTTATTTCAAACAACCCTCAGCATAGATTTAGGCTGGTTTTGGTGATGGCATTTCCTAGGAGCACTCAAAGTCTGATGATAAGGGAAGCTGTACATCCTTACAAACTCTTCACTTAGAGTTGCTTTCTCTTAACCCAGACAACAGCTATCCATGATCAAAGAATCATAGAATGGTAGGGTTGGAAGGGACCTTTAGAGATCATCCAGTCCAACCTCCGTGCTAAATCAGGTCCGCCTAGATCAGGTCACACAGGAATGTGTCCAAGGGGATTTGGAAATTCCCCCCAGAAGGAGACCCCACACCCTCCCTGAGCAGCCTGTGCCAAGGCTCCCTCACAGTTTCTTCTTGTACTCACATGGTCACACTCTGTGCACGTGAGGCACAGAGTAAGGAAAGCCCACATGACCACACAGGAGATGGAGACTCTATATACAAGACCATGAAGGTTTGCCAGCAGACTGGAGTATACCCTGGACAGAAGCAAAAGCATCAGTGCCTTGTATATAACTTAACAAGCTGTTTTGTTGGGGAGAGAGTGGAAAGAGAAGTTAGTGCCTGCCTTTTGCATGACAGCTTACTGGCAGAAGGATTCACACAGGAGAAGAGACATGGATGGTAACTGCTCCAGCCTCTGTTCAAATGGCTTTGAAGCTATATCTCACATGAAATTGGTTTATCTGCCAGGTTGCAGTGGAGTCTGGATTGGCAAATGCTTCACCATTATTTTTAAAGCCAAACATCAGCATAGTGAAGAGTCCAAGGGCGTCCAGGTCAGAAGAGAAGGGAACAAGTGAGTCTATATGTCTATAGCCTCTATGTTAGAGGGATGAAGTGTGAGACTGTTCTTGTTTCCTGAATAGTTTATGTATTTTATCTTAGACAGTTTTATACAATGTTGCTCCAGGAGCTGAGCAAATGGGACACCACAGTGGCATCAGTCACTACAGAGAGAAGAAAGGGTGGTTGAAATGCTTTAATCTCAGTCAGGGCAGTACATGGAGGGACAAGGACTTGGAGCCAGGATTTTGCAAGTTATGAACTTGCTACAAAAGAATGCTAGTTTTATACCAAGAGCCAAATGTGCTCTAATGGTTCTGCATAAAAGGAAGAGAATGAACTATTAGTCTGGAGGTGAAAGAGCATGATTTCTTTCAATAGATCTTCATCCAAGAAATGTGCATAGTATCTGCACATTAAAAATGAAAAGCAGCCTTTCTAACCATCATCATCCTGGGAAAGCCTGATTTTTATTTCAGAAACCTCTTTGTTTCAGAAACTGCTTCTGCTGAATTGGTGGAGATGAAACAAGTTGGCAGGTAGTATAGAATCAGGCCCTGGTGTAAGAGTCTAACAGGTCTCCAGGCTGGCACCCACAAGACCAGAACAGCCCAGGCAAAGCTATTTTGGAGAAGCAGCTGTTCAGTTTCATACATGAGCAGAATAGATAGCTTAAAAACTGTTAGTTCCATAGATATATAGTTCTCCAAACCCACCTCACTAATGGGTACTTCTCAACTGTAGTCTTAAAACAGAGACTAAGGACTGAACCACACAATCCAATGCAGTAGAGTTATTTACACTGCCAACTGTAAATTTGAACCCCACATAGCTTTGTGCTTCATAATGCAAAAAGACCTTCTCTAATATGCTACCATGACCTAAGTGACCAAAGCAGCAAATGAAACCAGCTGTATTAAGTACCGAAAATATGCCTCATTCAGAGAGCAAAGCATACGTGGTCATCTGAAATCCCAGAGTTACAGTGGTCTGCCATTTAAACCTTGACTGTAGAGGGAGATACAGTGTTCTGAAATTCCTACTTCAAGCAAAAAGGCTTATGTGTTGTTTTGGGATCTTTTTTTTTCATCACTGTATTTACTTTAGCAAGACTTAGTCCTGTTGGAAGAAAGCTGAGGCTGCTCACAGGATTGTTCTAATTGTGACAGACTAATTAAGGGCTTTCAGCTGTGCCTATATTGTGCCATTGTTTACTTGGCTTGTTCACACTCAGCTGTAGGTGTCTCTTATTCCTCTGTTTATTACTTTTATCCCCTTTTTCAGTATGGTTTTTGAGGAGATAGGATATTGACAAACACATTAAGTCAAACTTAACTTTCTTGTTGAGTCAAACTTACTTTGTCTTGTAAATAAATGGCTCAAAACCATGCTGATGATCACTGTGAGGGAATGTGTAGAATGCAGAGGTGGGTGCTTGGAAAGAACAGTCACCTTTGAACCTCCAGATCTGTGGCTTCTTTCCATATAAGTGGAGTGACCAGCCAGATTTCACCCTTCTGGAGAGTTGGGCACAGAGGAACCTCCTGAGGTTCAACAAGGACAAGTGCAGAGTCCTGCAGCTGGGAAGGAACAACCCCCTGCACCAGGACAGGCTGGGGGTGACCTGCTGGAGAGCAGCTCTGCAGAGAGAGACCTGGGAGTGCTGGTTGATAATAAACTGACCATGAGCCAGCAATGTGCCCTCGTGGCCAAGAAGCCAATGGCAGCCTGGGATGCATCAAGAAGAGTGTGGGCAGCAGGTCAAGGGAGGTTCTGCTCCCCCTCTGCTCTGCCCTGGTGAGGCCTCATCTGGAGTCCTGTGTCCAGTTCTGGGCTCCTCAGCTCCAGAGGGACAGGGAAGTGCTGGAGAGAGGCCAGCACAGGGCCACCAAGATGATCAGGGGACTGGAGCATCTTTCATACGAGGAAAGGCTGCGGGACCTGGGGCTGTTTAGTCTGGAGAAGAGGAGACTGAGGGGGAATCTCATTAACATTTATAAATATCTAAAGGGTGGGTGTCAGGAGGTTGGGACATCCCTTTTTTCTATGGTATCTAGCAACAGGACAAGGGGTGATGGGATGAAGCTGGAACACAAAAAGTTAAACTTAAAAAGTTAAACTTAAACATAAGAAAAGTCTTTTTCAGTGTTTCAGTGAGGGAGCCCTGGCCCAGGCTGCCCAGAGGGGTTGTGGAGACTCCTTCCTTGGAGGTCTTCAGGACCTGCCTGGACATGTTCCTGTGTGACCTGATCTAGGTGAACCTGCTTCTGCAGGGGGGTTGGACTAGATGATCTCTAAAGGTCCCTTCCAACCCCTACCATTCTGTGGTTCTATGATCCTTTGAGGACTGGGGTGTAATTCTGAACGTCTAAAGCCCGTTACTTCTTAAATTATTCTTACAATATACATAATATCCTTGTGGCAACTGAGCTAAAACTAGAAAAGATATATCACCTTCTTATTTTCAAGTGAAGCTTAGAAAACTTTCATTTGTGGAGTCAACTTTCTACAGCTAGTTCCTTCCAAACATAAATTTATGAAACATGGAGTAAAACTCTAACCAGTCTAGGCTTCTGAAGCTGACAGTAAGCCAGTCTTTGACTCATTTCCAGTTATAGTATGCCTATGTATAAATCAAATATCAGTTAAAAGATTGCTAAACAAATAGCTTGTGTATTATGACTAGTGAATCCTTGCAGCCAATTTGGATTTATCAACTCCAAGTGAATAATTAAACATAAATTAGAAGTGATGAAGGAATCCTTCTAAAATTTGGCTTACTTGATTTGAAACCAGTTTGATATTGCCTGAAAAATAAATATACAGGGTACTGTAATAAGACTGTTTCCTTTTCTTTTTAGATCTTCCTAATTATGCTGCTGGTTGAAAGAAGTACAGATCCAAAGTTTGCCTGCCCAGCGCTGCCATCCAGGCTCACCTACTTTCCTTCATGTTGTTTGACACGTAAGTTATAGAGAGCATGTCAAGGTAAACTTGAGCATTGGAATAGATGACACCTGGGAGCCCCTGGCAACCTAAATTAGTTTGTTTCCAAAGGTAAGAAGTAAATACAGAAGATATAAAATCAGAATAATAGGCATTCTACACCTGCTTGGCACAGTGTTTTGTAAATAACTACATAGTTATTATTGTAAATGTAAGTCAAAGTGTCTTAGTTTGAGTGTGAGAAACTCATAGTCACATTACTGGAACTGTATTCACTATTAGGAGGAGCTGCTCCTGGGAGCAAACCTGAAGGCCCTTAGCTGGATCTTCTCCTTTCTGTATATAGGGAAGTCTTACCAATCATTTAGTTTCTTGGAGCAGCACTAGGTAGAAGGGAGCAGAGGTCAGTCAGTGTTTGAAAAACTCTCTGCTCTCACTGCATATTTGGGAGTGTAGACTAAAGGTAATAGAAAACATACTGCACCTGCCCTGTGAGTGCCCTAGGAGTAAGAATATAGAATGGTTTTGTTACCAAAGTACCATGATAAGGAGGAGCCCTGACAGAGGGAGTGAAATAATGCTGCAGTTAAGACTTTGACACTGCAGGTACAAGTAAGTCAACTCTACACTAGCTAACCCATGTGCTGCTGGCACCACAAACCAAGAGTTTGCACAAGCTAATTTACTCTGTTTCCTATTTAACAGTAATCCTTGTGTTACTACTGCAGCCTATCAAGCTAAGATGCTCAGTCTCTTAGTGTGACTTTGGGGGTGGGGGAAAAGGGAATAAAAGCTTAATGGGATGACAGTTCCCATTGTTCTCAAATTGCACCCAGATACAGTGGAAGCATTCCACTGGTGGAGCATGTGTTTAGTGGTTAGAGTCACAGGCAACAGTAGAAAATCCTATTGACAAATAGATGCTGATGGCTTTGGGAAAATCTCCCCTTCAGTTTTTGCTGGACACTCCTATAAGGAGGTTCCTTTATGCTGTATTCAGTGCAGGAATGTAATAGGAATGCAGTATGCATAACATTTATATATCATTATCATCATCATTATCATGATGTGTTTTGTGTCTGGCAATCTGTTGGCAATATGAATGGCAATTCTTCATATTGGTCATGTTTTTCCAAGAAGCAGTTAATTATTGCTGGCAGAGAAAGGCAGCTTGGATTTAAGAAGGCACCAGATGTTGCAAAAACTGCTTTTACACTCCTCTTTGTTGCTTCCTGAAGCTTGCAGCACACAGAAAAATTGCAGCAAAGTACTGCTTCACCAGAACTGGTAGCCTGATCTTCTCAGCTGTTTCTGTTACACTTTAGCACCAATGTCTGTGTTGTGGACACTCAAGGAAGTAAATTAATCTAGTCCAGGACCTCACTATAGTCCACTAGTGTCAATTAATGATATTCTTGACAGTTAGTATCTACCTTGTTGAGAACAACCATGACTGAGACCCATACCAAAGGACTGCTCAGCTTGAGGTAAAGAATAGCCAAAGTTTACTTGAAAGCCCAATGTCTTTATCAAAATATTTTGCACTGAGCTTTGACAGCAGATGCCCAGGACTTGACAATGAATATCAGTTTTGGTATCAGGTATTTGAGAATATACATCTTTGAAATGAGATACCAGCTTCAGAGTTTCCTACTTAAGCTGCTTCCATTTGTCCAAGACCTGTATTTTGCATGTGTTTGTACCAAGGTCCACCTCCTGTAGCTGCAATTAATTACTTAAATGCCTCTGAACAGAGATACCATCAAACATAATTTTATTATAGGTTAACATAAAGGAATGGTGAAGGAAGTTAAAGAAAGAAATCAACTGGACTGAACCTTTTGCATGAGTACATTACCTGTGGGAAGAACCATTATCACCACACAGTATTATATACACAATAATTAATGGATCTCAAGAAGCACAAGGTACCAATCATTTTTCTTCTAGTTTCATAACACTGTCTTCTCTTCTTCCCTCTTTTTAAGTGTTTGTCAGCTTTCTAACCTCTCAAAACATGAATGAAAACATTTATCTTCTCAGGAAAAAGTAGTGTTCAGTCATAGAATGGTAGGGTTGGAAGGGACCTTTAGAGATCATCCAGCCCAACCCCCTTGCAGAAAGAGGTTCACCTAGATCAGGTCACATAGCAACATGTCCAGGTGGGCCTTGAAGACCTCCAAGGAAGGAGCCTCCACACCCTCCCTGGGCAGCCTGGGCCAGGGCTCCCTCACCTGAAACAGTGAAATACTTTTTCCTTATGTTTAAGTGGAACTTTTCGTGTTCCAGCTTCATCCCATCACCCCTTGTCCTGTTGCTGGCTACTATAGAAAAAAGGGATGTCCCAACCTCCTGACACCCACCCTTTAGATATTTAGAAATGTTAATAAGATGTTAGTAAATGTTAATAAGATCAGTCAGCTCAAGGACTAAGTTTTAAAGAGAATCACAAATAGCTTAAAATCACAGTATGTTTCTTTTAAACATCTCTTGGGTCTGATTCTCTCTTTACAGACACTAAATTACACAAGCCTGATTACTTTTGTGATATTTCACTGGCGATACTCCCAATCCTACAGCTGTAGAGCAACAAAGAATCAAGTACCTCATATAAATTGCCAATTCTCCAGATTATGCTGGGCTATAGTGCAAAAAGGGCAAGGAGAGAATCGTTCTAACAGTAAGTCAGTTCATTTTAACCTCATCAAACAACAAACAAAGTCCTTCAAAGAAATCATATCATCAAGCATTCATTTGCATTGATAAGATATGTAGCTCCTCCATTGAAATAACGATTTTCATCTCTATAAATAGTCATTTATGTCTGAGATACATTTATAAGCTACATCCTCATCCAAGACAGGTCATAGAATCACAGAATCATAGAATAGTAGGAGTTGGAAGGGATCTTTAGAGATCATCTGGTCCCAACCCCCTGCAGAAGCAGGTTCACTAGATCAGGTCACACAGGAACGTGTCCAGGTGGGTCTTGAAGACCTCCAAGGAAGGAGCCTCCACAATCCCTCGGGGTAGCCTGTGCCAGGGCTCCCTCTCCTCACAGTGAAATAGTTTTTTCTTATATTCAACTGGAACTTTTTGTGTTCCAGCTTCATCCCATCACCCCTTGTCCTGTTACTAGCTACTACAGAAAAAAGTAGTCCCAACCTCCTGACATCCATCCTTTAGATATTTATAAATGTTAATGAGATCCCCCCTCAGTCTCCTCTTCTCCAGACTAAACAGCCCCAGTTCCTTCAGCCTTTCCTCGTATGAAAGATGCTCCAGTCCCCTGATCATCTTGGTGGCTCTGCACTGGCCTCTCTCCAGCACTTCCCTGTCCCTCTTGAGCTGAGGAGCCCAGAACTGGACACAGGACTCCAGATGAGGCCTCACCAGGGCAGAGTAGAGGGGGAGCAGAACCTCCCTTGACCTGCTGCCCACACTCTTCTTGATGCATCCCAGGCTGCCATTGGCCTTCTTGGCCACGAGGGCACATTGCTGGCTCATGGTCAATCAAGGTCAATCCATCTTCATTTCCAGTATCATTACCTATCATCTGAACATCTTACACTCCATAAGGGGAGAAAAGTTTCTTGGAAGGAAGGGTTGGGATGTTAAAAGTATTAGCATTTCATTATTTTTGGTAGTTAAAGTGTCACATTAAATGTCTCATTAAATGTCTCATGTCTAGATGCCACGGGCTCGTTTTCTGAAGCGCTGTGCGTCAAAGGCAACGCTAAAGGTGAAAAGTGAAATGTAATTGTATTCTTCAGGACCAAAATGGATATACATTAAAAGTATAGTTAGGCAGTAAATGCATTTAAGCTTTTAAAAATTACAAAGGAATATCTAAAATGCAAATTAAAAAAGAAAATCTTATTTATCTCCCCTGTTTGTATGGTAATTGGCAGCTTTTAATGAATTAATCTCATGCACAGACACCTGCTAAATTAGGCTACCTATAATGTACTGTCTTCAAGTAACTTCACATTCTCATTATGGCCTCCCTAATTCCTAAAGTAAAATTAATATGATTAGGGAGCAGATCAATACATATTGATCTTGGGTTACTTCAATGGAACAAAAGAATAACAGATTAAAAGGAGGTGATTTTTGTTAGCATTGATTTTGTCAGCATGCTGGAACAACGGTGTTGAAGAATTAAGTCTTAAAATATTTTCCTTCCCTGAATGATATCCTCTGGTCATTTTATATTCTTTGTGAAGCAAACACTTTTGGATGGCTGTGTTTGAGAGAAATGAAAACAACAGTCCTTCCATTCTCTATATTTGGGCACCTGTTTTCTTACGGTATCGTTTTCTTACAACTTTGAGTGTATTTTCTTTTCATGGAGATCAATTTCAGGCTGCAAATTATTTCATCAACCCATGCTTCTTTTTTTCCAGATGTAAATTAAAGGTGGATGCACGCTGGCAAACACTAGCTGAACAAATAACTGGTGGTATACTGGGATGTGATCGAGTGTATGCAGCGAGGAACTTGAGGTTCATAATGAGAAAGAATGGAAGCATTCACAGAAATCAAAGCTGCAATGTTTTTCTACATACTCACAAACTTATTTCATGGGGAAGAAAACGACACTTCCTAGCAGAAGAGAGTAAGTTCTTTTGTATTGTATTCAGGAAGACATATTGCTACATAATGGCTTTAGACTGACATTTGTAATGGAATAGGAAAAATAATAATGTGTTAACCCAGCAGCTGAAGCCCACATTCTAAAAGTTGCCACTGGAGATGGAAATGTCTCAGGTGGTTCTAGACAAAGGCTTGTGTGGCTCTTTTCCTCTGGAGTCTCTGCAGGGCACCAAGCTGCTGCTGCAGGTAGATTTCACACAAACCCATAAGAGCATGTTGATTGAAGTCAGGGGCAGTTAATTTGCTTTTCACATCTTAAAGTCTCTAAAGAGCATAAACCCTTTTTCCTAACTCATATTTCATTCCTGTATTTCACAGAAGCTTTAGAATATGTGAACAAATTCCCTTGCCACATGTGATAAATCTAAATTGCTTTGTTTAAAAAGGTAATTAATTTAGAGTTTTTCTTTCAATTTTCACACCATATGAACATGAATAAAGCTTTTCATGGTGTATAAATTTATGTACAGTGATTACCCAAATGAATGGCAGAAACAGCTGCACCTTAAATCCTTAGACTGAATATTCTGATTTACTTGAAGCTAAATTGCAGATTCTGGTTGCATTTCACACATTCATTTAAACATAATTTTAGGGAAGCAATAGCAGTACATTTAAGTGATGTCACAAATATTAGAAGAAGAGCTTTTGTGTTTCAGTTGCAAATATACAAAAGCATTTGCACTGTATAATTGTGTTTACTAAAAACAGGGCTTTCAAGGAGGTGAGGACTGTTTAACTGTATTCCACTTTAAGTTCTATGTGGATACAATTCTAACTCTATGAACTGTGAACCACTCTGAAAGTAAAGCATACTGGCTTTAGTGAGGAGTGAGAAAGCTGTTGTTGAATATTTGATTCTGTCATTGAGACACCAAGAATTCTTTCAACGTGAAGTCTTTGTGAAAACAACGTAGAGTCAACATAGAGGCTCCCACTACTGAAACATAATGCTTATATTAAGACACAGTCCCATTCCAAGCTGGCAAAACAGATGATCCCTGGCCCAGGCTGCCCAGGGAGGGTGTGGAGGCTCCTTCCTTGAAGGTCTTCAAAACCCACCTGGACATGTTCCTCTGTGACCTGGTCTAGGTGGACCTCCTTCTACAGGGGGTTGGACTGGATGACCTCAAAATATCCCCTCCAACCCTACCATTCTGTGATTCTGTGATAATGGCATTCAGTTTATGATTGTTTTCAATTTTAGGGGAAAGATCTATTCTTATAAATAAACCAACTACAGTTGTGTAACAATATGGCATGACCAGGAGAACTGGGATAATTCCTCCCTTCTCCTACAGTAATACTTACTTTAGCCATTCTTTATATTAACTGATTACACTCTTTCTGCATTAGGAGATATTAGTATAGCTTATTTAATAATGATTTTCAGATATTCTTAATCTTGAAGCCTATTTGGACAAGTTTTGACTTGTGGCAAAATCTGGGTTCCTGTGCTGGAACCGAAATAGTCTCATCTACTCTCACTGGATGACAATTATTTTCATGTCAGTTTCATAGGAAACATCAAGAAAAAATATCAGGGGAAAAAACACCATTATCAGGAGTAGATTTATCATAGAGCTAACAAAGAAATGACATTTCTTGTTGGTGTCCATGAAAAAGGAATTGAATTTGTGGGATATGCCCTGAATAGTGATATTCCAGGTCAAGGATACTCTATTACAATCAGAGATCCTATTTGGATGTCAGGTTCATGTTCTCTTAAGCTGAAGCTAAATATCCTTCTGTGATTTCACTGCCTGGTAAGCAAAGTTACCAGGAAGTGAGAATTTTTGTAGTTAAGTCCTTTTAAGAGAAACTTTTTTAGTCTTTATTTCTCCTCTTTCCTCTTTCTTTTTTTCCTCCTTCTTTCTTCTTTTCCTTACCTCTTATTCTTCTCTCTCATCTCTCTTCCATTTTTCCTTTTTTTTCCCCTTTATTCCTTTTTGCCTGTGTTTTTGCTCTTTTTTGCCTTTTTGTCTATTTTTTTTGTCTTTTCTTTTTCCTCATTTTCTATTTTTTCCCATTTTTCTCTTTCCTCTTTCTTTTCTACTTTTCTTTTCCACATCATTGGCAACCTTCTCTGGCAGAACAGTCCTTTTGACATCACATAATGTTTTCCACACTGAGACCAGAAAGGGGAAAGCAAGTCTTGTCAGAAGTGGAGAACTGTTTGTGGGCAGTCCATGCTAAATTCACTCTTGTGACCCAAAGATGAACTCCTAAATCAAAGGAGACATATTTTCCTTTTAACTCGAAGGGATTAGCTAAATTCACATTTGGCTAAGATAATTAGAATTGTGTTATTGAAATAAGGAAAAATGTGTGTTTTCATAGCCTCTGCTGCTCCCTTTTTTTTTAAGCTTTAGCAAATACATTACTTGGCCAGAAAAACAGGCAAAGTAGCCAATAACAAAGACCCTGAGAATTAATAATACCCTCATAGATCACACACAGCTTGAGAACAGAAGGCTTCACTGGAGAAAGTCTCTGATTCAAAGAAAAGTTTTCAAAGAAAGGTTTCTAAAGATAGAAATTTAAAAAGTAAAATCTGGAATTTAACAGAAATTGGGATTTTTTAATTAATTTGCTTTAATAAAATCATAGGACTGTAAAGAAGGACTAAAGAATTGCAAAATAGACAAGAAAAGTTCGATCTAGAGCTCAGGAGACACTATTTTAACACACAGAGATAGTCATAAAGAAGCTTAAACAGAGGAGAAAAATTGAGGTAAAAATGGGAAAGACCAGTAAATGAGGTTATCCTGGTGCCTGCCTCCTGAGACAAAAATGTCTGTGTTTGGAGCACACAGGCACATGTGTGTGCATCCTGTGAGTGCAAGTCTGGAAAACCACGGGAAAGGCCACACTGCAAAGGTTTTTCTAGGAGCAACATATTTGTGTGTGAATAGCCATGAAATCAGGATAGAAATCATTGAAGCTAGAGTCCTGTGAGATCTTTCTTGGGGAAATTTCTGTGGATATACACTTCCCTTAAAAGCAAGTAATCTATGTCATACAAGGGTTCCTGAAGAAGGAAGATTTATGGAATGGAATTAACACTTTAGGAAATGAGAGTTGATCATCCTCATTTCCATGTCCACACTTGGATACATTTCCATCTCAGAGAACTGTTTGATAGAAGATATTGATCAGTAATTTAATTTATTTAAGCATAACACTTGAGCTGTATTTACATTTGTCTAAAGGGTGGGGGTCAGGAGGTTGGGACATCCCTTTTTTCTATAGTAGCCAGTAACAGGACAAGGGGTGATGGGATGAAGCTGGAACACAAAAAGTTCCATTTAAATAGAAGAAAAAACTGTTTCAGTGTTTCAGTGAGGGAGCCCTGGCCCAGGCTGCCCAGGGAGGGTGTGGAGGCTCCTTCCTTGGAGGTCTTCAAGACCCACCTGGACGTATTCCTGTGTGACCTGATCTAGGTGACCCTGCTTCTGCAGGGGAGTTGGACTGGATGATCTCTAAAGGTCCCTTCCAACCCTACCATTCTGTGATTCTATGATTCTACATTTACTTTTTTGTTCTTCAATAGTTTTTCAGCTTGCTTTTAACATCTCATCAGATTCAGTGAGATTTTCAGACTGAGTTCTCTGATGTATCCCAACATTGGTACAGTATTTGTGATTATTCATATAATATCCTTAGAGTAACACCAGCCAAACCTTTATGTTGACAATATTGCTAATGTAATCTTAATACCCACTAAATATCATAGAATCATAGAGTGGTAGGGTTGGTAAGGGACCTATAGAGATCATCTAGTCCAACCTCCATGACTGTACTCAATAAATTTACAGGACAGGAGTTGACAGATGGGAGGTGGGGTTACACCATAAAATAAGTTCACAATTAACTTCAGGAGAGATAGCTTCTTTCCAAAGTTAATTTACTCTGTAAATGAAAGTTACTCTTTTAAAATAGCAGGCCTTTATGCCTCATATTCAGAGTTCCTCACATAGAATTATAGAATGGTAGGGGTTGGAACAGACCTTTAGAGATCATCCAGTCCAAGCCCCCTGCAGAAGCAGGTCTGTCTAGATCAGGTCACACAGGAACGTGTCCAGGTGGGTCTTGAAGACCCCCAAGGAAGGAGCCTCCACACCCTCCCTGGGCAGCCTGGGCCAGGGCTCCCTCACCCTCACAATAAAGAAGTTTTTTCTCAAATGGAACTTCCAGCCCACTACCCCTTGTTCTGTCACTGGACACTACAGAAAAAAGACCCCATACTCTCAATAACCGCCCCGTAAGTATTTTAGCATTGAGAAAGTTCTCTCTCAGTCTTCTCCAGCTCATAAGAGAGTTGTTCCAGTCCCCTCATCTTTGTGGTCCTCCACTGGACTTTCCAGAAGTTCCTTGTCTCTCTTGAACTGCAGAGCCCAGAACAGGACACTGTACTCCAGATGTGGCCTTACTAGGGCACTAGGCACAAGCTTGTGCAGCCTGGATATTTGTTGTCTCAAATTATTTATCACCTAGATTGTACATGACTGGGTTCCCCTTGGGTGCTGTAATAGCATTTGAGCATGGCATTTGAGCATTTGATAAAGGAGTTATTTGTTCTGCAATGCTTGGATGCCCAGATTATGAGGACTGGTAATATCCCACGTGTTAAGTGTAAAGATGAGCAACATTTGAAGTTGCTATTTGAAATGGCTATTATGCAGAAATGTAAAGTTTAAATTAAAAACAAAAGCCTAAGGCATCATCAGAATGTCCCTAGGGAAAATTTGCTCTTTGCCAAAACTGTGGTTTTTGTTGGAAGAGTGTACTTCATTCTACCATTTGAGGTGTATGGCTTTGAAAACAGGACCTATTATTGCATTTCCAATCATTTTGTAGAGCTTGTCCAAAGTTCCATCCCAACCCAGTAACACTGAAAGTTCTAAATTGTCATTTAAAATTCCTTTACCCAAGTAGGCTTAGAGTCATTGTGTACAAAATATAAATGAGCTGTTGCTACTTTGTTTTCTAGCCCCAATAAAATGCTCTGGGAGAACAATAGGAGCAGATGAGCATGAAGCTTTCTTTCCCTCTTTCTAGCAGAGGAAGATAAAGATAGTATTTGACAAGAAAAAGCAATAAAGCAAGCACTGGAAGCAGGCCATCCTCCCAAATATCTTCAGAACTAAAATGAATTTAAATACAGAATGTCAAGTTTATATAGCCAAAGTCAAGAAAAGTCAAGAAATCCTCAAAGTTTTCAACAAATCCTGGTTGTATTCTATAAATACTCCACTCGGAATCTTGTTTCCTTGTTAAATGTGAGGCTTAATAGATTATTGATTATGCTGTAAAATCTATACCATAAAATATACAAGATATGTGCAGTGGTAACACTGAGGTTTTTCTTGTAGCATTGGATTTTATGTTTCCTGGCTCTCTGGCTTTTGACTATGACCTTAAACGTTGCATTTTTATACTGACAGTTCATGTAGCTCTTACTAAAATAAATTGCACCTACCTTTGCAATTTACCCACAGACCAGAAAAATAAGACAATATTCTTCCCATACAAAATTTGTTGTGACAGTCATGGCAAACATATGGATAATAACAGTCTTACAAGCAGGATGCTTATCTGTTTTACTAGTTCAGAAAGGTCTGATTGATGTGAAAGACCGAGGTCTCTCTAAAGATAATTTAGCCATTTCCATACAGTTTACGCTTGTGTTAGCTGTATCCTGCAAGGGGACTCCCAGGGGGATTTTCTCTGACCTTCCCTCTAAAAGGTAACACATAAGAGATTCCTAAAGGAACCATCATCTAACAAGACTAATGATAGCTTCCATGCCTATTATCATTCAGTGAGAGTGAAAGAGACTTTAAAAATGCAGTACCACATTCCTCCCTTGATGTTTCTCATGATCTATTAAGGTATTAGATGCCAGATAAATTAATCATTAAAAACTTACAGTTAAGTCTTTACAAATAATAACCAGGTGTACTTTGATTATTTTTTGATCTCGCTCTATATGTTTATATATTTCTGTCACTAAGCACAAGTGATACAAGACTATTTGTGTATTAATGACTAATGGCCAGCTAAAGTGAATAAAGCCCCCTATGCTCTTCAGCCTTTCAGTGCATTGGAAAGTTAGGAGGATTACAGAAACCCATCCATTCCTCATTTCTGAAATAGCTGGTAATTTGGCATTCAGCTATACTTTCATGCTATTTCAGGGAGTGTGAGCTATTGTAATCACTGTTTGTTAGTGCATATAACCTATTACTTGATTGATTTTTTTTCCTGATCAGTAGTACTTTTAAACAAAATCCCTCCAGGATGGAGTTACAACAGAGAATTTGCTTGGGAACTAATTTTTATTGAAGCAATCTTTTTTCCTTATCTTGTATATTTTCATCAAAAAAAAAGGAGATGATCTACATTTCAGTTGAAACCCTTGTCACTGAAATGTGATTACTGACCTGTTTTTCAAAGTATATTTTTAATAAAGCAGAAGAAAGCTCTTTCAGACTAGTGAAGACTTGTTGAATGTCATGGTTGTGATAAAGATCTGCTTATTTTCTTCATGGTCAGTATTCAGTTAGTCCCATGGGCACTGTGTGCCTGCATTTCCCTAGTGACCACGTTGCTTTCACTTTTAAAACAGAAAATGATTGACCTGTATCTCTGGAGCTTAAGTTTCCTTATGTGAGCTAGTTCACCTCTATCTCTAGATCCCTAGGTAAGGAGATATTTGCAATACATGTGAATAATTCTTGGCCTTTCTCCACCAGAATATAACAAACACAGATGAATTCAACAGAGTCATTCTAAAAGTGTTTTTAAATGCCAAAAAAAGTATCCCAACAATACTATTTATAGTTTATTAACCAGCATGTTTGTAATCTTTTCACTAGGATGCCTTAATGTTTGTTCAGTTTTATTTTATTAAGAGCCTTGGCTGTTATGGATAAATACCTGGAAAAGTTGCACCAGAGTCTGGACTGTTCATTCAACCAAGGGTGAAGGGTTTCTCAGGTATTTCACAGCAGGATGTACTGATACAGATATACAGAGAGATATAGTAATGTACAGGTACGTCACTGTATCAGGAGGCTGTCTGAAAGTCTTTGTGATCTCCTGGTTATTCTTAGTGGATCCATGTCTGTCACAGATGTCACATAATTTATGCCAATCCCTCCTGTGATGAGTTTGTGTGGAGCAGCTTTTTGCTTGGTAACAGGGGCAGGGGGCTGCAGTGCTGGTTCCAGTAAGCAGTTCTCAAAACTTTCCCTTGCTCTGAGCTGGATCCACCTCCAGCCTGGCCAGGCCTCTGCCATCATTATTTAAGGAGGGAAGTTGGAGCTGGAAGAGCAGGTGGAGGAGTGGTACAAGATGGAGGTGACCATGAGGACCACACAGTCAGTGAGGGAAGAAGGAAGGGGGAATGCTGGACCAGAGACCCCCCCTTGCAGCCCACAGTGAGAGGGCAGCTGTGCCCCTGCAACCCATGGAGGGCAATGGCAGGACTGATAGCTGCCAGCAGCTTTGGGAGGACCTGTTGTTTGAACAAATTGTTTTCCTTCACATGTTTTTTGGCAAGGCTGTTCATTATTTCTGGAGATAATCCATAACCTGGCAAACAACCAGGAGAAATACCTTAGTATATCTTTGATACATGACAACTGAAAAGCTAAAGTGATGAGTAAATCCATGAGAGTTGGATTCTGATCTGTGTGTTCATTAATAGAGCTTTAGATGTAACTTTTCCTTAGTTTCTTTGAAATATTGTGCTATTTATTTCTAAGGGCTACAGCTTCTATCCCACAATAAGGTTCCAGTACCAGTAGGAGATTCTCAGTGTTACAGTAATGCAGCAAAGAACTTACCAAAAAAATACCCATTTTCTGGGGAATATTCCTGCCACTACAGGTGATTTCTTACCATATTCATAGACAATATTGGAAAGGAATGAAAAAGTTGATATGTTCTGTTAGCAAACCTTGTAGTTTATGCAAGTCAGTGGAGAAAGGTTCTGCCCCAGATGGTGTAAGCTGACTAACACAGAACACATTAGAAAGTTAACCACAACCAATTGATATGATTTACATCAGTTCTCAAGGTAGGTGTAGACTTTCTAAGAAGTCAAAGAATCTAACAGAGTAGCCTTGTAAATACTTGAAAACATTTTGACATGATTTAAGTGACTCATCTCTATATCTGGCCCTTGAACAAAGCAAAGGTGTGAAATCCCTTTCGTTAGGAGACTAGTCCTTGAGACTATGTTTAATGGAAGACACAAGACTCCAACAACTGTGATGTTACTTTATACACATTCCTCTCCTTTCTTCTAGTCCACTCAGACGTGAAGTTGAAGTGTCTTTTGTGTCACTGAAAATGTGTATTAGACAAGGCAAACGGCTAATAACGATATTTACACATATATCAGAAGACTTCAAATACCTGCATGATTTACCATCCCTAAGAGTCAGATACGTAATCTGGGATTGGTCAGTAATAATTGACACCAAACTGGGAGCACTGGCTGATTCCCCAGAGGCTGTGCTGCCATTCAGCGGGATCTCAACCAGCTGGAGAGTTGGGCACAGAGGAACCTCCTGAGGTTCAACAAGGACAAGGGCAGAGTCCTGCAGCTGGGAAGGAACAACCCCGTGCACTAAGACAGGCTGGGGGTTGAACTGCTGAAGAGCAGCTCTGCAGAGAGAGACCTGGGAGTGCTGGTTGATAATAAACTGATCATGAGCCAGCAATGTGCCCTCGTGGGCAAGAAGCCAATGGCAGCCTGGGATGCATCAAGAAGAGTGTGGCCAGCAGGTCAAGGGAGGTTCTGCTCCTTCTCTACTCTGCCCTGGTGAGGCCTCATCTGGAGTCCTGTCTACAGTTCTGGGCTCCTCAGCTCAAGAGGGACAGGGAAGTGCTGGAGAGAGGCCAGTACAGGACCACCAAGATGATCAGGGGACAGGAACATCTTTCATATGAGGAAAGGCTGTGGGAACTGGGGCTGTTTAGTCTGGAGAAGAGGAGACTGAGGGGGGATCTTATTAACATTTATAAATATCTAAAGGGTGGGTGTCAGGAGGTTGGGACATCCCTTTCTTCTATAGTATCTAGCAACAGGACAAGGGGTGATGGGAAGAAGCTGGAACACAAAAAGTTCCATTGAAATATAAGGAAAAACTATTTCAGTGTGAGATGAGAGAGCCCTGGCCCAGGTTGACCAGGGAGGGTGTGGAGGCTCCTTCCTTGGAGGGCTTCAAGACCCACCTGGACACGTTCCTGTGTGACCTGATCTAGGTGACCCTGCTTCTGCAGGTGGGTTGGACTGGATGATCTCTAAAGGTGCCTTCCAAACCTACCATTCTGTGACTCTATGAATAAGGACAAAGTATAACATATTTTCTTACTGTTTAACAAAGTACTGAAAACTAGGAGACATATGGGCATTTAACCAAAAAAAGTCTTTCCCTGTCAAATCTGAGAGACAAAAAACCCAAGAAAGATGAAATTGCACCCAGAATTTTGAGAGTTCCCACCTTAAAATAAGTCCACAAACATTATAACATTACCCAGAAGGGAAAACTTTATTAATAGTACCATCAATTTCCTCTTTAGGACTTCTCAAAAGCTGTAAAACAGTTTCATCTCATCTCTCTGGACATTTGCCTGACTCATGTTCTGGTCTATAGGCACCAAGAAAGACCATCAAGGGCAGGTGAGATTTTAGTCAGGCTGAATAGTTTTGGCAAATTTCTTTCTCACTCTCCAGTAGGAGACAAGCCTTAATTTCAGTAGCATTTACCTGACCAAGAAGGGAGTAAATGGGAAAGAGTATCCATAGAGTTATCTCTTTGACAATAGGAACAGGTATGATGGTTAGCTCTAGGATGGCTTACTCATTCTGGAAGCTGAAAGAGAGATTTTGACTGTTTTCTCTTTGTAGGGGAGGATGGAATATAGTCTTAAATGTGCCAGAGATGTCTCTGTTCAGACTGGATACAGTAATGAGGTGGTCCAAGAAGCAGGCAGTAGTGCAGTGTGGCAAGGAAGGCAATCAGAGACAAACTGATGGGTATTCAGACTATGTCAGTGCTGAATGTTATTCTCTAAACAGAAGGAGTTTAATGTTGAAGATAGCACTGCACATCTGACATTTCCCCTGTTATTTCTGTGGAAGTATCCTGTTCATTGATTAATTATGTTTTGTTAACCATGCTGCCCTTTCTAACATCTCTCATTTGATTTCCTAAGTACCCTGTCGAAGACTGATGCTCAAATCCTATAGACACAGAAATGAATGATTTTCTGTGATGTTAATAAGCAATAAAAACCCCAACATAACGTGCATATAAGGCAAATGTTTTATTGTGGGAATTAAAACTGTCAGTGTGGAGGAGATGTGAAATCTGGAGTGTGGAAATGATAGAGATGCAGAGCACTGTCATAGGAAAAGAATGTTATATGAACAAAGGGTGTGAAGGAAGTGATGGAAAAACACATCAGAGAACCATTTTCTTGCTCTGTGGCCTGTCTGTTTCTAAGCATAATAAAAATGAGAGATATGAGGGTAATAAAATTCACACTAGACACATCTCTAAAAAGGGAAGTGACCAAAGAGTAAAAATAAAAGCCCTTTTCCTCCCATATGTTTTACATTTCCTGGAGTGTATTCACCTCCAGTAGCAAAGTACAAAGGTACCTGTGGCCCCTGGCTAATTTAAGATACAGGCAGCTCTGACAAAGGGCCATGTATGCATGGAGCCAGAACTTTAGGGCCATTCCAAGGGACAATTTTTTTCACCTCTGTTCATTTTACAAACGTGTGTATTGTCATGAAGTCCAGTGGACAGTTGGGGGAGGGATAAATCAGTCTTGCAGGTCTGTAGCAACTGTGTGTTTCAGGACTTGTGGGTATCATTCTTAGCCTCATCCCAGTCTTCAGATCAGGTGTCTGTGTCTTGAGTTTTGTCATAAAGCCCAGCCTCATGTGACTGCTAATGAAGCATTATGCTTTAATTTCACAGAGTGGCAAGTGTTCAATTCACCATGTAATAGTAAGTAAAGCTTTCTTTCCCCCATAATTGATACATGTCTTCTCTGTGGTGTACTGTCTTGAAGCCCTAAACTTCTTAACAATGAAACATGAACATGGATAAACTGGTTTTTGCAGTGTCCTTCTTGAAGAGCTCACTCACTTGTGTGTAAACACTGGTGTATGGGAAAGTTCTGCAGCACCTCTCCAACAGTTCAACCTCAGGTCTTAGCCATTCCTTGGCCCACACCTTCTGCCTCTGCTTTAGTTCCAAGGAATGCAGAAACTGTATGGGGACAGCAAGAGAATTATCATGGAAGTTTAAAAAGAAAGGGCAGACTAATTCAAATGTCTGAATGAGATTATCACTGGGAGTAGCAAACCGAAAGTGTAACGGTCTCAGGAAGGTCTTGTTGTTGCAGATATTATCCATGATAGTATCTTCTCCACATGATCTTCTCCACTGAACAGATACTCAGGCCAAAGCTGAGGAGCTTCACATGTGAGGGTGTAGTTTCACAATATCTTTTCTCTGGCTGCTTGTTTCCATGTCTATGTTGCAGCTTTCCACCAAACATAGTGACAGAGTTGTTTTTAACCCTTCTACACAATCACTAGGACAATAATAGAGGAACAGATGAGACTTAGGGCATGACAACACAGGGATGGGAATGAAACACAAAGGGGACAAAGTAGATATTCTACCATTTCTGGTAGAGTTTGTACCAGTCTTTCTGCTAGAAGAAGGGAAAGAAATGTAACTTCCACCTTAGTTACAACTACAAAAATGTTACTTATGAAGACTTCAGTTTCAACCTGAATTTTGGTACATTTATCACATCTCCTCTTCTTTAAGAGGTGGGGACTAATATGCAATCTTCTCCAAAACTTTGAGAGCAGTGGTTGGATAGCTACAATTAACCTTCCTTCTCTGGAGACATTCCAAACCCACCTGGACGAGTTCCTGTGTGACCTACTTTAGGTGGCCCTGCTCTGACAGTGGGGTTGGACTGGATGATCTTTCCCTTCCAGCCCTTGAGATTCTGTGATTCAGAATGGCTGTATTAAAATATGAATCCATATAAGTCAACAGAGAATGGTGTATTCCCTCTTAGCTGGCACTTCACAGAAGAAATGTAGATTTTTAGTACAGCATCCACAGCAGACCTCTTTTGTCCCATATTTGATATTTTTTTTGCCATAGTCCTTGAATTTAATCTTGAAAATAGCACAGTTTAATTCAGAAATGCTGAAGAATTCCATGGCAGTTGCACTGCAGCTGTCTTGTGCATGTTATCCTGTATCAGTTTGTTGACTATCATGCACTATGAAACCCATAAATCACTGCATGTGTCTTAAAAATACCTGTCAGGGTGAACTCAGAATGGAGAATGTTGTCTACTAAAGGGAAGAGAAGCAGTTGGCACCCCTCAGTGAACTCCTATGAAGAACCAGAGCAGAGTTTTGCATTTCAGCAAAAAAAAACAACTCAACAGCATCCATCAAAATCTATTTTCCCTTAAAAACAAGTTTGACTGAAATTTTCAGCAACTTGCAGCAGTCTCTTAGGAAGCCTGCTGCTATTGTTAATGAAAACTGCTCTTTATCTCTTTTATTTGTTCAAAAGATTTCCAGTGTCCTTTCTGAGGCACTGCCACCTATTTTATGAATAGGTAGACTCTTGTTGCTATAGTAATTAAAGCCAAAACTAGTGCTCCAGTAAGAAGACTGTAGGTCAGTGTTTGTTCATGAGCCACTATTGCAAGTAGGATTGTATTTACACAAGCTCCCTTGACTCTTCCTGCCAAGAGTAGCAGAAAAGAAATAAAATGGTCATTCACACTCAGATGCACATGCACACATGTTGGTGGAGGTATGAAGATTTTATTTGAGGCAAACATTATAAGGATACAGCCCCAGAAAATTCAGGGGATGCACATTTCTGTTCTGGACTGCATGCCACTGATGTGGACTTACCAGGTATGAAGTTGAAAAGAAACCTTTAAAGTCTTCAGGTATCTTAAATAATAGGTTCCCAAAGGAGTTAGATGTGTGAATACTTTTGAGAATTTGGCTTCTAACTGTTCTATTCCTTCCTTCCTTCCTTCTGACCTGATCTAGGTGAACCTGCTTCTGCAGAGGAGTTGGACTAGATGATCTATAAAGGTCCCTTCCAACCTCTACCATTCCATGATTCTGTGATTCTGTGATTCTATGATACTATGATTCCTTCCTTCCTTCCTTCCTTCCTTCCTTCCTTCCTTCCTTCCTTCCTTCCTTCCTTCCTTCCTTCTTTCCTTCCTTCAAACCTGATCTAGGTGGGACCTCCTTCTGCAGGGGGGTTGGACTAGATGATCTCTAAAGGCCCCTTCCCACCCCTCCCATTCTATGAAGTTGATTTGGAAGTGTCTGCAGGAATGTAATTAATAAATTATCAAGGGCATTTTGCTACCTGGAAGGCTTCCAGTAACTAAAGTGTAGTTCTTACACTGGAAACATTAGACAACAGTTAAAAGTCTCAGATGAAACGGTTCTGTAGAGACTGGTAACTCCAAAACGCTTCCAGCTTTGGAAGAACTATTTCTCTTTGCCATTGGTTTAAATCCAGCAAGCTTTGGAAACAACAATAAATATTTTCAAAGCCACCAACTGAGTTTTGGTGCTGAAGTCCCTGAATATCCAACATGAAACTTGTTAACATCTGATGAGGACATGCACCAACCGTGCCATAAACCTCAAACTGTAACAATTCAGGCACATTAAAAGAGAAGCAGTCAAAAATCATGAGTTTATTAGAAAAAGAAGAGGATTTCCAGTCATAGTTAACAGGATTGTCAGTAACTGTAGCTCTTAACATCTTAAACTAGGAGGAAGAAGTGATTGAGTTCCTTTATTGAATACAGAGCTTAAAAGCAGGGACGAGGACCCACAAGCATCTCCTTCCAGTGCTGCAGCCTGGCATCGTTTCACCCACAGGCTGTGAACTGACTGCACTGAAGCAGATGTCTCTGTGCATGTGAGAAAGGAGGGGAAAAGATGGGGAAGCAGTAAAAACATAGGAGACAGTTGCCAAAGCACAGCCTATGTGGCACTGAGTGCTAAATGCTGGCTTGAAAGGAGCCCACAGTCACAGACACAGAAACTGTCTTCTTCTCTTTGATTCTTGCTGGCTTGAGGGAAATGGGACTTGGTTCCTTTGGAAACAAACAGAATGACATCTGAGACACTGCTGACTCAATTTTTCCTCCCAACAAACAAATGCCAAATGCCTAGCTATAGTTATTTAAAATAAGTCAATTACATTGTATGATGATAAAAGTGTCCAATTCAGCTTCCTGTTTACATGTATGAGACTTCTCCCCCAGTGACAATTGTACATCTCTCCATTAAAATAGTCATTTCTCAGCTGCTTTTTCTCTTACATGTCAATACACTGGAGATAGGGTGTTCTGATACTTCTGCTGCATGGTTCAAGACTAAATAGTGTGAAATATCAGTCCCTACATCTTAAGATGCCAAGGTTTTGTCACATTTATAAGAGCAGATAACAGATAACATGTCACAGCATGTGATAACAATTAGCAGATGATTCATTTTGGTAGCAGCTTCCCTGTAAAGGCTTCAATATTTCTGAGCACAAGGACTGTGTCATTTGGCTAATCTGCTTATTTTACTGCCCAAATCAATGCCTGCCCATTCTTTGAATTTCATGTTTGCATTCCGAATCCTTTTGACTGGAGGTTTGGGAAGTACCAAATGCTTCCCCATCTGGGAAGGTCATTTCAATCCCCAAAAGAGACTTGCTGACATGAAAACAACATCTTTGGAATCACTGCCAGCTCTGGGCTGGTCCTTTGGAAATGGCACTTCAAGCATGGGGCACGGGAAAGAGACTTTTATTACCCACATGTCCTATTTATAGAGATGAAAGGAGTTAGCAAAGCATATTATTCACATGTTTTGTCTATTTATTAGTGTTATTTTCCTTTTGTTTTTCACCTAGGAACTTTCTACTGGCCAGCAGGATCCTTAAGTAGCTGCCTGCCACCACAGCTGCTAATGGGAGGTTACATAGTGCAATGCTGAGTCCAGCCTCTCCCAAAGGAAGTGATATATAGGCTCATATCTGACAACAAGGGAAAATAAAACCAGGGCTGTATAACCACACAGAGCAGGAGGTTGCCTTGGGCAGCAAAATATAATGGGCTGCAAAATGTTAAGAGACTGTTTACACACTGGCAGCCTATTGTGCTGCCCCAACACAAATCATTTCATCCAGATAAAATTGCATTCAAGTATGGAACCATGTTCATGTATAGCTGTAAGGAGTAGGTGAAGTGCCCTTCAGCTGCGTGCTCTGCTTCCCTTATTGCAATTAACTGTGTCTGCATCTTTACCTCACAGGCAACACTTTCTAGATTGCCTTGGGTAGAGGTATCCACATGTTTTTTGCAGCTGGGGTCTATGCTGGTTGTTTGCTGTGAGCAGGAAGACCACATATAGACTGTTTAGGGTGGAGCAAATTACAGCTACTCCCAACTAATATGAGAACTTGTGTTTTAAAGCCACAGCTCCCACCTCAGCTTGATCCAAGTAACTCTGCTAGCATCAATACTGCATATGCAACGCTGGGATCTTACCAGAGTGGCCTTATGCACAAATCTACCCTTGGCTGTAGCTAGTGCTTGTGGCTAGGACAGCAGCAGGACCTAGAGAATCTCCACTGTTTGGTGGGGCTGTTGATATGAATGAACAGTATTGAGATCACATAATTGGTTGATGCTGACCATGTAGAAGGAACTAGAGCTAGAGTTGTCTAAGCTAAAAGTCTTAATAAAGTTATTTCCACTTGATTTGGAGATATATGCCTTCACCTTCAACCTCTACACACACTTTCCTATCTATAGCTTTGCATCTCATAAAGTTCTGCATATTTTGGGACATTGTAGTCAATGATTAATTTATAGAGCAGTAACTCTGCAGATATTTCCCTGCAGCTTATTGGTTCTCAGGTTTTCTTTTGTAGCAAAGAAGTACATGAAAATATAAAGCTTAATAGGTCCATAGTAAGATTTTAGCCTCTTTCATTTTCTTTAGTCCCTTTTTTTTTCAGCCCCTCCCTTGTTTTTTTAGCCATACTTTTCCTGTAGAAGGATCCTTAATTGGGAATTAGTTCAGCCTTCCCACTCAGATATGCTTTGCCTCAAAGGGTGAAAAGGTGAAAGCTAACGTTATGGCTTATGGGCTACACAGTCAAGATTAAAATTTCCAGTGCACAGAAACATGAGTAAAATGAAAAGGCATTTCTATAAGAATAAAACTAAGGATAACTTGGTGAACAAGACAAAACTTGGTTACAAGTTCACCTGATTGTATGCAGCCATGATTGAGCTTTGTGTGTGTGCTGATTTTCTGCAAACACTGCATAAATTGAATTTGAATGTCACAAACATAAAACCAATTTCAAAAAGATATGTATAATTGTAGGCAGCAGCAAAGCTTTACATTCATATACAGAAGTAGTTTGTTCTGGAAACTCTAGAGGGCTCATCCTATCAGGGGAAAAAAATCCCCTCTGTACTATTTTAACTAACCCAGAGCACTTAAGGTTTGAAGACTTGCATGCATATGTATCGACACAGGAAGAATTCATGAGTGGGAATTCCTCTATGTAAACATAATATTTTAACTTAAAACACCAGTCTTTAATGTTTATTCTGTGACTGAGAAAACAATTAATCAGTTATTTAAACGCCTGGATTGTTTCAGCATCAAATTGACACAGGAGGGGTACTGAAAAGCGCCCTCCAAAGCAGCTTGGAGATAGAAGGGTTGAGCTCTGAGATAAAATAGATGTGAGAAAAACTTCTGGCTTTAAGACATCAGCTTGCTGTAGTGTTTAGCTAGCAACAGGACAAGGGGTAATGAGATGAAGCTGAAACACAAAAAGTTCCACTTAAATATAGGAAAAAGCTATTTCACTGTGAGGTTGAAGGAGCCCAGGCTGCCCAGGGAGGGTGTGGAGGCTCCTTCCTTGGAGGTCTTCAAGACCCACCTGGACACGTTCCTGTGTGACCTGATCTAGATGGGACTTGCTTCTGCAGGGGGGTTGGACTGGATGATCTCTAAAGGTCCCTTCCAACCCTTACCAGTCTATGATTCTATGAAACACACATTTGCTTTCTCCCTAATTCTAGAGGTCTATGACTATACAATCACATCTTTCACTCTGTGTTTAGTGACCCTATAACTTCTTTCTTATTCCGTTTCTTCATCATTACTTAAGCTACTCAAAGCTCTTCCTATAAAACTTGCTTCTTCCCATGTTCCTGAATGTTTTTTTTAAGGATGTTTAATCTGTGAAATCCTTTGGAGTCTGCACTCTGTGACAAGGTATCATGGAGGCATCAAATAAAGGAAAGATATATTAAAAAAAGCAAAGAGAAAAGAAACAGGATTGAAAAAAGTCCATCAGCTTTTTTTGATCACAGGACAGGCTTTTTAAATCTTGAAATATAGATGTTATACACATTGAAGTATGATAGGTCATAAAAAGGTCTGTTTTATCTTGAAACATGTTTGTAGTATAGTTTCAAAAAGTACAGTTTAATCTTCAGGTTATTAAATAGGTTTTCCTTACTTGGAAACTGTTTTAAAACTGCTTAGAAGTGTGGGACAGAAAAGCATTTTAAGAAACAAGGTTTAACAATTTCCATTAGTTAATGCTAGCCACCATATGATTATTTGATTTATTCAATTAGTGTGTTAAATGTTCATTTAAAAGATATATGTGCAGGTGCACTCAACCATTGAACAAGGAGTAGCAGCAAAAGAAATGCAATATTGGGCTGATTCAAAGTTAACTGATAAGATGGGTGATGTGATGTCTGCTGAAATGAGTCTTGAGTCAAGCAAAATACAGCCAGGTCATAGAAGAATTATGGCCAAGGTACAGAGCTATTTTGGCAAAGGTAAAAGAAATTCATTGGTTTTGTATTTTACAGCTTTAATATTTTAAAGCTTGTCAACACATTGTAGCATTTCTCTTCCTAGTATAAGGTGTCTTATCAATACTCACAGCTTTTGATTTATAACATTGGGGGATTTAAAAGCCAAATATCTAACTGCAGAGTGTTTTGAAAACTTCTGTGTCCCCACCAAAAAAGTAACTGAGTGCACCATCCTATTCTAAGCCAGCTCAACCTTTGGCAAGGGTTCTCCCTACAGACATCATCAAATGATTCCACCTGTCTTCATTATTGCAGTAATAGCAACAAATGCTACTGGGACAAATCAGCATTCATTGACATCATTGATCTGACATGTTGAATTACATCTTATGTTACAGTTAAATTCCCTGCACATGGTCAAATGGAAATCCCATCACAGGGATTAACATCTCAGTATTACTGAGCAGAATAAAAGCAATAGGCAACAGATATAAACTTCCCTGATATTTCTCAGTTCTTAAACTTGAAGTTAACAACAAAATGATATCTCAGTTTCTACTCAGCTTCTTCTGTCTCAGCTAGTCTGTTCTCCTTATTCTTCACTGTTATGAGACAATGCCAATAACTATATGTGTAGTTTTTTCCTAAGAGTCTTGAGCAAACTTTATGAGGGCCTTTTCCCTCCTTCCTAACAGACCTCTCCTCTGAGACTTGAAGTACAGTTTCACTCATTATCTGCTGTCATATTTCATTTAGAAATTACAGCTGAGCTAAAGAATTTCTGTGTTGTTCCATGAGTCAGGGAAACTATGGTTTTGCATAATCTCTTGCATTTAACAAGACATGAAATAAACACATGATTTCTCCAGACTTTGGCCCTAAGTAAGTGGAAATGCTCAGTGTGTGTTGGCCTCTCAGTGGGAGAGATTCAGTTTGAATTGAGTGGACCTGGGTCAGAGACAGAACTGAGCACAGCTGCTCAAAGTCATTTTACTCTCTCCAGATATTGTGTCATCTGGAGTCCTGTGTCCAGTTCTGGGCTCCTCAGCTCAAGAGGGAAGGGAAGTGCTGGAGAGAGGCCAGCACAGGGCCACCAAGATGATCAGGGGACTGGAACATCTTTCATATGAGGAAAGGCTGCGGGACCTGGGGCTGTTTAGTCTGGAGAAGAGGAGACTGAGGGGGGATCTTATTAATATTTATAAATATCTAAAGGGTGGGTGTCAGGAGGTTGGGGCAACACTTTTTTCTATGATATCTAGCAACAGGACAAGGGGTGATGGAGTGAAGCTGGAACACAAAAAGTTCCACTTAAACATAAGGAAAAACTGTTTCATTGTTTCAGTGAGGGAGCCCTGGCCCAGGCTGCCCAGGGAGGGTGTGGAGGCTCCTTCCTTGGAGGTCTTCAAGACCCACCTGGACACGTTCCTGTGTGACCTGATCTAGGTGACCCTGCTTCTGCAGGGGGATTGGACTGGATAATCTCTAAAGGTCCCTTCCAACCCTACCATTCTATGATTCTATGATAGGCTTCAGTTGATTCCTGAGTAAATGCCGAATCAACATTGGAAACAGTTTTTTGGTTATTCTGCACTTTCAAAACTTACAAGGGAAAAAGCTAATGAGAAAAATTGAATAGCTAAGAGGAGGATGAAACTGTCCAGGGGCAACGTAGCTTTACTTTTACTTTTGTTTTATTTCAAGATAAAAGTTCCTGTGAGCCCTTTAGAGGTTAATGATTAGTGATTAGATTTCCTTTTCATATGCCTTGCTAAATTCTGCTTAGAGACTGCTATAACCAAGCCTGTGTCCATATAAACACAGAGATGCATACAGAGAGTGCTTTTACATTTTGCTTTTAGATGGCTCCAGTCTTCTGTTTTCACATATTATAAAATCATAACATATAACAAACCAATCTCATTATTTTCTTTAGAGGTAGATGACTGGATCCAAACCACAGACTCTGTAAGTCTTTCCCTCTGGTGACTTCTTAAATTAATACTAGATTTGGTTTGTAATCACCCTTTCATTTGTTTTACTTTTTCTTTCTCTTCTCTTCTTTTACTCGTGCCTGCCATTTGAAATGGGAGAAAAAAAAACACACCTTAGCAGAGATTTTCAGGTGAGAAACTTTTTCATATTCCTTCCAACAAATGCTCTCAATTTTTGTATTTGGGTGTATATTAGAATTCCAAACCAGAATTCTTTCTAGATATCAAATTGATATCTCAATTGAGCCCAGATGAATTATTAAATTCAAATTTCTCTTTTATTGTGGGGAAACTTTCACCCAAACTTCATTTTGATGTTAATTAGAGGTATAGAATTGGATATGCAACCAATGTTGTGTCAAGTTATGCTGATGTGTTACTCACTTTAGAATTTTGTCTTTGTCACAACTGGGTGGCTTTAAACTCTTTAAAAAAATCCTTTTTACTTTGGTATGGGAAAAAGAAGGAAAGTGTTTTAAAAACCATACTGTAAAAAAGTAGTTTAGAGTAAATCAGCAGGCAGGCATGACAAGCATAGAGACCACAGGGAGCAGTACATCATCATGAAAAGCAGTCTCACCTACAGCACACACCTATATCAAGATGCAGTGAAATGGCATCTTCATATGTGGAGTGAAATATCCATATGCCTTTGTCTCTACTAGCTGTAAATGGAGCATGAGGTTGTATTATATCCAGTGCCCAAATCTGAAATGGTTAAAGGCAAAGGTGACAATTCAGTCTTGCAAGTAGTACTGCCACTACTACTGCAAGTACAGATTATACTTAAAGGACTCAAATACAGCTGGCTTCTTTTTCATTTATTAGGAAAATGGTACTCCTAGCTATTGGTACTTTCTCCTCCAGATAAAACCAGTGAGAGATCTTAAACCTTGGGCCTGCACATACCTTTTGGCACCTTTGAACAAGTCAAAAGGCCACTTGTGTGGGAGGAAGAGCAGGGGCAATCCACTGCTGAATCAAAAATCAGGACAACTAGAATAAATCATATAGTTAATGTTGTAGTGGGAGGCAATGGAATATTATACCAATCTCAATGTTTAAAAATACATCAGTGTAACCATCTACTTTTATAAGCAACCTAGAAAGGGGAATTTGAAAATAAACCTTAAAAATGGCATAGTAAAAAGTGCTTTTCAGGCAAACTAACTCAGAAGTGAAAGATAATGGCATTTCATTTGAATAAAATGAACTTTAAATAAGCAGCAGCATTACTGAGCTTTGAAACACCAGTGTTTACATTAAATATAGAAGCATTTTGACTATAATGCAGAAGAAAAATCAGTGCAAAACGAAGAAAAGTGTTTATTCCTCTGTACCTTACCTTAACAGAATGTTTTCAGCCTTACCTTAAGAACAGAATATTTTCCATCTCAAGACATCAAGTTGGAAGAAAGTAAAGCTCATCTTTGTAGACTTAAACAGCCAAAGAACATGAGAGGAAATCCTGGTTAACATCTATATAATACTTGTATACAAAAGTATACTATTAAAACAGAAAGAGTCAATGAAAGGCCAAATGTAAATTGAGAAGCTGAGGACTGTAATTTAAACCCCTGGAGATACCTTTACAACAGATCCCACATGGAAGATGAAGGGATGGCCCAAAACTATCTCAACATATTGTTTGTTAATTGGCTGCCATGTGTGGCAAAGTCTTTTTGTATTAATCCCATAGCAGATGTTGGTGAATATTCAGTGTAAAGTAGAGAAGAGTTCATGTTAGCATTCCTAGAGCTGTGATTATAGTCCATAGAATCGTGGTTGTAAATGGCCTCTTGGGATAATTTGTGTGTAAAAGAAGGACTCCAGATTGAGAAAATAAATCATGATCAAATATTATATGAATTCTACCATTTGCTAAACAAGAGAGAACGTTAGACCATTAGTCCGTGTAAATAGAAGAGCAAATGAACAAAAATGATAGCCAAGGGCATTTGAGCATTCAGCTTAGTTTTATATTTGATGTGTTCAATACTATGCAAAAATCTATCTTGACTTTTGTCTTTGTGTCCTTTTATCTAGTACTGGCAATATGAAGGCAAAAGGCTGTGCTCTGCTACCAACAGTAGTGATGTTTGTGCTGTGTCAGCGAGATAAGTTACAAAGCTACGCCTTTACCTCTCCTCTGGCAAGCAGAGCCCTTCTCACAGCCAGTAAAAATAACTGCTGCCACATCAGGCAACAAAAGCAGTGCTGTGGCACCTGCTGCCTTGGCCAGCTGAGGCTATAGTAGGCTATCATTCAAGACAGTGGCAACACAGCCACATAAAGTCAAACACATACCCTCGCTAGCTCAGCTGCTCTCCTCTCTGGGCACAGACACATGCCTGCCAGCCAGTTTCACTCTCCCAGTTGTAGTTTTGGGAAGCATTGTTTGGATATCTTCATCCTGAAAAGGAGAAAGAAAGAGGAGGAGTAGTGTCTCCCCATGTCACAGAGAGCAGCTCCCAGGCCTTCAGTGAATCAATTTTCACCACCCAAGCGCTTTAGTTTTGTGTTGCACCATGCAGTCCTGAAGTAAAGACTGACATGCTTCTCAGGTCCTGCTGTAAGGACATAATGTTTAGACATGCACAATTCAATGTTTCTTACCCACTTTCATAGTTATTTCTTATGGAAACGGGGCTGTCCAAGATTATGTCCCTGGTTTCGCATCATCAGAGAGATGTTTAACACAACCCTCTGGAGAATCACAGTCTCTGTCCTTCATCCAAATCTTAGTCTCAGTAACTCTAAAAAGCTATGAAATAAATACAATTAAATGTTTTTTCCTCTTACTGTTATGTGGAAATAAGAGAAAGATGGTTTTACACAACTCTACACCTGACTCTTCTTCACAGAGTAACAAACTCCAGGAGAAAGTTCAGAATTTCAATTTCCCACTTAAATATATCAGACTGGTTCAGCTTCTTGTCTTCAATCATATCATGTCTCTAAATCTGTGGAGAGCCTAGAGAGGGAGTTCATGTAAAGAAAAATTAGTAAACTTACAGTAATCATAGAGTCACAGAATGGTAGGGTTGGAAGGGACCTTTAGAGATCATCTAGTCCAACCCACTATCTAGGTTCACCTAGATCAGATCACACAGGAACATGTCCAGGTGGGTCTTGAAGACCTCCAAGGAAGGAGCCTCCACACCCTCCCTGGGCAGCCTGGGCCAGGGCTCCCTCACTCAAACACTGAAACAGTTTGTTCTTATATTTAAGTGGAACTTGTTGTGTTCCAGCTTCATCCCATCACCCCTTGTCTTGTTGCTAGCTACTATAGAAAAGAGGGATGTCCCAACCTCCTGACACCCACCCTTTAGATATTTGTAAATGTTAATAAGATCCCCCCTCAGCCTCCTCCAGACTAAACAGCCCCAGGTCCCGCAGCCTTTCCTCATATGAAAGATGTTCCAGTCCCCTGATCATCTTGGTGGCCCTGTGCTGGCCTCTCTCCAGCACTTCCCTGTCCCTCTTGAGCTGAGGAGCCCAGAACTGGACACAGGACTCCAGATGAGGCCTCACCAGATATGGCAGAGGAGAGGGGGAGCAGAACCTCCCTCTACCTGCTGCCCACACTCTTCTTGATGCATCCCAGGCTGCCATTGGCCTTCTTGGCCATGAGGGCACATTGCTGGCTCATGCCAGCACTCCCAGGTCTGTCTCTGCAGAGCTGCTCTTCAATAGTTCGACCCCCAGCCTGTCCTGGTGCATGGGGTTGTTCCTTCCCAGCTGCAGGACTCTGCACTTGTCCTTGTTGAACCTCAGGAGGTTCCTCTGTGCCCAACTCTGCAGCCGGTCGAGATCCCGCTGAATGGCAGCACAGCCTCTGGGGAATCAGCCAGTGCTCCCAGTTTGGTGCCAGCAGGGAACTTGCTGAGGGCCACTCTGTCCCCTCATCCAGGTGGTTGCTGAAGATGTTGAGCCAGACTGGCCCCAGAACCCATCCCTGTGGAACTCCACTGGCCACAGGCCTCCAACTTGACTCTGTGCCATTGATCACCCCCCTCTGGGCTCTGTCATTCAGCCAACTCTCAATTCACCTCACCCTCCACTCATCCAAGCCACACTGCCAGAGCTTTCTGATGAGGGTGTTCTGGGAGACAGTGTCAAAAGCCTTGCTGAAGTCAAAGCAGATGACATCGCTGCTCTCCCCTCATCTAGCCAGCTGGTTATGCACTCATAGAAGGCACCAGGCTGGTCAAACTGGATTTCCCCTTGGAGAAGCCATGTTGACTCCCAAGAATTCTAAATCAGAATGATTAACATGACTATATTTTGAATATTCTAAAATTATTCAGGACATGGGATGGATAAAATCTAGGAATAAGCCAAAACTTGACCTTGATGACATTTAACTGTGAAGAATTTTAAAGACATAAAGAACTCAAAAGGGACATACATAGCCTTAAACTTATTAAACCAATTGCCTTGCCATAGGCTGTTTGCCACTTTCCTTTTATATAATCAAAAAAGTAGAAATGTAGACAGGATGAACATGATAAATATCTCCATCAGAGGAAATGATATGGAGAGAGGGCAAAATTAAGACATGTTTACTCTACAGTCTCCTGAAGGAGCAGGATTTTATTGACTAAGAAGAGTAGGAACTGGACTCACAATTCATGGACCAAGTACAATTCTCAAAATTGTTGGGACATAATTTTGGTTTTCATCCACTATTTTATTCCAGAAGAAGTCAATCCAAAAGAAATATTATTATCCTTATCTCTAGAATGGAACAGGGCTTTTAGATGAAGTGAAATTTCATTAGGAAGCCACGGTCTCTCAAAACTTCTCTTTGTTCTGGAAGGAAACTGCAATGGACATCAAATTTTGAGGACAAAGTGTTTTGATTGTAACTACTAATCAAGTTGGGATTTTTGTCTCCTCAGAAAATTTCCAGGGACATTACAAAATTCAAAATTAGTTGGAAGGACTTGGCTTCTTTTCATAGCATCTTCTATCAAATATGATTTCTGTTTTTTCTCCAGACTCAATGAGAGCTAATTCCAAAACATAACATGGAATAGAAGAATTCCAAGCCATTGAGACTGTTGTTACACTCTGAGGGGTAGGTGTTGAGAATGAAAACCTACTCTTCTTCCAGTCCTTAAAGTTTAAATTTGTCTTTATGCTACAGCTAATTGACTTTGTGACACGTTTCCCACTGGCTGGGAGCTTGCTTCTAATGTTAAGAAATGTAGAAACCCAGTGAAGATATTTCAACACCTTATAAAACTACATGCTTAAAATAGGATAATATTGCTCTAGTTTCTCTTCTTGGCACCTTCTGCCTCACTTAAACCCACTTTTCAACTGAATGCCTTTTGCAGGATCCTACCTTGCTTGGCAGACCAAGCCTCTGGGCTACCATCCACTCTGGAGTGATTTGTCCACAGTGCTATTCACATGGCACTATGCTATTTGTCCAGCTAAAATCACAGTTTCTTTTTTATTCTCTATGTACAGCTTTATTTTCTTTTCATATTTCAATTTCCCCCTATATTTTTAATTCATTCTCAACCCTGCTTTTCTGTTTCTTCTTAGAAATACGTAGTGAATGTACCACATTTAAAAGCAAACATTTGCTGTGACAAGGTATAAATACAGCCCTGTGATATACATACATTCTAAACTTAGGAATTCTAAATTTGGTAGAAGGTAAGGCCACAGAAGAGTGTTTGTTTACCTTTTAGAGGCCTCTTATTTAAGTATAATTAGGTTCAACTCTTTTTTGTAGATTTTTGTGATTCTGTGACACATTCTTCATACTATGTTTCTGCTTGGATGGATTGTCTTCTCAGCTATAGAATCACAGAATCTCAAAAGCTCATCCAGTCCAACCACCTGCCAGAGCAGCACCACCTAGAGTAGGGCACACAGGAACTCATCCAGCTGGGTTGGAATGTCTCCAGAGAAGGAGACTCCACAGCCCATCTGGGGAGCCCCTGCCAGTGCTCCCGCACCTCAACAGGGAACAAGTTCTTCCTTGTGTTTCTTTGGAACCTCTTCTGTTCCAGCTTGTCCCCATTGCCCCTTGTCCTGTCACTGAGAACAGCCTGGCTCCATCCTCCTCACACCCACCCTTTATGTATTTGTAAACATGAATGAGGTCACCCCTCAGTCTCCTCCAAGCTACAGAGCCCCAGCTCCCTCAGCCTTTCATCACAAGGGAGATGCTCCACTCCATCATCTTGGTGGCCCTGCACTGAACTCTCTCCAGCAGCTCCCTGTCCTTCTGGAACTGAGGGGCCAGAACTGGACACAATATTCCAGATGCAGCCTCACGAGGGCAGAGTAGAAGGGGAGCAGACCCTCTCTCCACCTACTGCCCACAGCCTTCTTGGCCATGAGGGCCCATTGCTGGCTCATGCTCATCCTGATGCCCACCAGCACCCACAGGTCCCTTTCCCATCTACTGCTCTCTAAGTGTTTATTTCCCAACCTGTACTGGTACATGGGCTGATTCTTTCCCAAATGCAACACTACACTTGCCCTTGTTGAATTTCATTAGATGTCTCTCTGCCCAACCCTCCATCCTGTCCAGGTCTGGTTGAAGGGCAGCACAACCTTCTGGTGTGTCATCCACTGCCCCCAGTTCAGTATCATCAGGAAACTCGCTGACAGTGCCTCTGTTCCCTCAGCAAGGTCACTAATTAATAGATTGAACAGTACCAGTCCCAGCACTGACCCCTGAGGGACTCCTCTAGACACAGGCCTCCAACTAGACCAGTAAGGCTCCTCTCCTAGTTGGCACATCCACCATTTGCATCAAGAAGTTACCATCAATGCACTGAAGGAATATCCTGGACTGTAAGTGACTGTGTGTCTTCCAGCAGATGTCTGGGTAGCTGCAGTCCCCCATGAGAACTAGGGCCTGTGATTTTGAAGCTGCTCCCAGCTGCCTGTAGAAGGCCTCATCAACTTCCTCATCCTGCTCAGGTGGACTGTAATAAACACCCACAACAGTGTCACACATGCTAGCCTGACCCTTAATTTTAACCCACAAACTGTCAACTTGCCCCTCATCCTCTCCTGGAGAGAATTCAGTGCATTCCAGATGCTCTTTAACATAAAGAGCAACTCCACCACCTCTCCTTGCCGGCCTGTCTTATAAGAAGGGAAATTGTAGGTAACATGGGTAATAAGTCTAAGGTAAACAAGAAATAATTAGATGCATGGTCAATTGATTACAAATATTTATTCTTTTGGAAAAACATCATTCTGATTTTTAATTCAATATACACTTTACAAACACTATTTGACTGTCAAAATTTTCAAAGGATGTCATTAACTGAAGAACTGGGTCTGGTTGAATTATTTGCTTAGTTACATTCAGCTAGCAAATAATTTCCATACCAGTATGCTCTCTGGAAACAATTTTTTTCTCTTAAATATATGCCAAAATAATTTCTGTCAATAATTTTGGGGGGTTTTTTGGCAATTTGTTTCCACAGACCTAAATTCCTTACGAGTCTTATGTGACTGATCAGACACATAAAGTTGTTTCTGGCATAGATTTCTTTAATCAGATTTTTATCTTAATATCTATTTAGTTATTGAGGAATCAAATACATTTCTGGTGTGAGGTGTTAGTTGAATGAATTATTTGGACTAATAAAATGAGGTTTGTTATTTGGGGTCTTATTATTTGGAGACTCCTTCCTTGGAGGTCTTCAAGACCTGCCTGGACATGTTCCTATGCAACCTGATCTAGGTGGGACCTGCTTGGGCAGGGGAGTTGAAATAGATGATTTCTAAAGGTCCTTTCCAACCCTAACATTCTATGATTCTATGATTTCAGCCCAATGAGGAGACACAAAAGAACCACACACCATCAGCTCCCCTGGAAGGAAATAATATAATCCAATTAATTCAGGTCAGATGCAAAATACCAATAATTACTATTTTGAGTTTATAATCACAATTAAACTTTTCAAAGAAAGTCAGCTAGATTCTTATTTCTAGGAGTACTTTCTTCTCTTAGCTTGAAAAGACTTATTCTTTCTGTGGCTGAGGAGAAAAGAACTGAAAAGTTACTGTGCTTTCATTTTTTAATGCATACAAATATTGACTCTTGTAAATATATTTACTCATTTTTATTTGCTTTTTAAAAGACCTTTAAAACAAATAACTATACAACGTTTCGATTTTTCCAACAAAGTTTAAAATGCAAAGTCAAACATATTTTCTTTGGTTCCAGCAAACTGTCTAACAGAACTTCTTAGAATTTTCCCTCAGTATGTATCTGATACAACTATAAACATTCCTGCTTAAAGCAATCTGTAGAAGATACTACAATATCTGAAATATACCTGCCTTGGTTGTCAGGAGGTCAGGACATCCCTTTCTTTTGCTGTTTCAGGTGAGGGAGCCCTGGCCCAGGCTGCCCAGGGAGGGTGTGGAGGCTCCTTCCTTGGAGGTCTTCAAGATCCACCTGGACCTGTTCCTGTGGGACCTGATCTAGGTGAACCTGCTTCTGCAAGGGGGTTGGACTGGATGATCTCTAAAGGTCCCTTCCAACCCCTACCATTCTGTGACTCTATGACTGGGAGATACCCATGCCTGCATCCCTCCTCTACCTGACACAGATCTGAGTCTGTAAAAGTTTTACAGAATCACAGGAGGCCGAGTCAGACATTTGACTTCACTGTCTCTCTGCCTGTTTAATATCAAGGACTTAATACCATATACAAGAACATAAGAACAATCATGATAGGTAAGGGCAGGTTAGGAACTAGAAGAGACTTGTCAGAGTGGAAGCAACCTTTCCCTCATAAGTCTCTTCTAGTTCCTAACCTGCTACATGTGGTATGAGGATGATGATGTTTAATAACCCTTGGCAGCGTTTTATTCTTTGATTTTGTCTATCTTTTTAATCTCATTTATACATTTTGCGTGTGATTTTCACTTGGGGAAAAGGAATTTCCTTTGGTTTCCCTTGTACATGCTATCTGATCATTTCATTTGGTGTCTTCCACATCCTGAGCTGTGTGAAACATCGAATAATTGTTTCCCATCCATCTTCTCGCTGGCACTCAGAATGTTATATTATTCTCTCATATCTATTGACTGCTCAGTTGGGTCATTTCCAGACTGAACTGTTCTGGTCTATTTAATTTCTTCTTATCTTCTTGTCATCTCTTTCATCCTTCTCTGTTCTGTTTTTACTGTATCCTGTTGGATATGTTGTAATCATAAGTTAAAGATTTTTTTATTGCTTAATTGTCTATTCCTTTCTCATAACAGTCAGTCTTAGCACCTTGCTTGCTTCTTGACCACTGGGGAGCACTAAGCTGACAAAGTCAGAAAACTATCTAGAGTGAGTCCAAGATCCCTTTCATAAGTGAAAGTAACTAATTTATAGTCAGTTATTTTCTCATTAGTGCATCATTTTGCATGCACTGACATTGAGTCTGATCTGCCATCTCTTCAGCTACTCACTCAGTAGTTTCCATCAATACACTTAGCTGTCACTGGCACACACTGATGTTACTGCAGTGCTCAGCCTCTTTTTTTGGCCCAAGTATGAATATGCTAAAAACTATATTGGGGAATGAACTAGATGATCTCTAAAGGTCCCTTCCAACCCCTACCATTCTATGATTCTACATATTAAAGAGCAGATCCTTGGGAGACACCAGTGTCAAATCCCCTGTTAGTTGTAAGTGTTGACTGTTTACTAAGTGATCTTCACCAAAGAGGAAAAAAAATGTTTAAGGTTTGAAGTTAGTACATAGTCAGTGTGCTGATCTAAGAGAAATAGGCTCTGAGCAATGTGTTTCTCTACAAATAATGATTTAATTTACATCATTGTCGTGCATCTTTTGGGTGTACCCCTATATAACCTATAAATGGTGAGGGCACCTTCGTAGACGTGAGTAGTCTTGGTTCAAATCTGGAGTGTTTGAAGAGAGAACAGCAGCCCTTGTGTTGAGTGCTCTAACCATAGAATCATAGAATGGTAGGGGTTGGAAGGGATCTTTAGAGATCATCTAGTCCAACCCTACTGGGCCTTTCCTAGGAGAAATTCATGCCTTAGAGCTTCTTTATCATTTACTTTTGGTGTTTATGAAGGGTGACCTGACTTTTGACGTCTGACTCCAAAAGAGGGTTCAGGATAGAGAACTTCAGCTTTCCCTACAAATGCAAATTTATCAGGTCTGGAGGAAAGCACACAAAGGTGTTTGAAGAATGAGAATTCAGTCCTTGAAAGGGCCTATTTTTTTGGCCCTTTTCTCTCTTGGGTGGTAGATTTTCTCCGATTATTGAGGAGGGAAGTTGGCTGGGGACCCTAAATTACATCTCTGGGCAGGACAATGTGGACAAGAGTTCACTGATCTTGCTGTGAATATAGACCAGAAGCTTTTTTTAGAAGGCATTTTGACATGATCTTTGATGTATTTGGTGGTAGCTCCCAGTAGCTACAACCAGTTTGATTCTGGTTTAATCTCGAGTTAACAGCCCATCTGTCCCAGTGTTCACCACCACCAAGGTGATGGTAAGGGTAGTTTTAGTTTTTAAATGAGTGTAGATTGATTTTATAAACCTGTTTGTGGATAAAGACTACCAAAACATGGCTTTGTTTCTGACAGAAGCATAGCTTTTAGATGGGGATGGAGGGATGGATTGATGGGTCAGTTCCACCAATGTTCTTGACAGCCAGGAGAGCTCACATGGGAGAAAGCTCTTGTAACTAGCCCAGGCAGGGTAATGCTTAACTTAGTGTTTGCACAGCTTAGATACTAAAGTCAGTGACAAGACTACAATGCATAGGACAGCATGCTTCACTAATTCTGGTGGTCAGCAAGTTATTTGTCAAACAGTGATATTGTTGAATTACTTTGTGTTTGCCAAACACATTGAAATGCAGAAGACATACATGAAGAACACATGCATTGCTACAACCATCATGAGATCCTGGATATTCTAATGGCAGGCAAGATTTGATGATTTTTCTTTTCCTAATTTCTTAAGTCTAAGGAGTTTAAGAACATAGCTAGCTTAATTTCCCACCTCCTCTTTGCTTCAGAGGAAATATCTATTGAAACCAACAAAAGAAGTGCCTTCATCTTATCCAGGCTGACTGAAAGGATTTGTAACAAATTCTTGTCAGAGCATTGTGACCAGCATTGAAATAAGTATGCCTGCTTGAGATTTGTGTGTATGTCAGTAATCTTGATGCTAAGATTGAACAGCTGCTGTGTACCTGTTGGTAGTGTGTGTTTGCCAGGGTAAAGCAATCTTCCCTTTTTTTTGCGCTTTCCTCTGCTGGAATGAAGCCAACCAAGTTCTGTAGAAAGAAATGGGAAAGAATGAGGGTATGTAAATCAACACCTAGTAAGGAGATATATTATGTGTGTAAACTGCTGATATCCCTTTCTACCATTGTTCTCTGTATTGCTATAAAATGAACATGGGGTTGTTTTATTCTTGCAGGAGAAACTCTGTTTTCTCCTAAGTGTGAGGTGACAATCAATGGCTCAGCCTTTGGAAAGCAGTCCAAAGTCTTTGTGAGACAGACCCTAAGTCTTCCAAAAATATCTTAGATGCTTGTGGGGAACAGGTAAGAGTCTAATAATTACAGGTTCATTGGTCAAAGGAAAGAGAACTCAAACTTAACCACAGACATCACAGCAAAGTACAGCAGCGTTTCTAAAGTGGATTATCTATTCATTAATAAGGTACAGCTAGCACAAGTCTGGAAGAGGGCAAAATATGATCTATTCCATCATGTAGAACTTATGTTTTGAAATTAAGAAAGAAGCTGTTACCATTTTTTACCTTTGGAAGGGACAACTTCAAGTAAATGGAATATTCATAATTGAAAAGCACTAGTAAAGAAGCAGCAGTCTAACTGATGCAGTTCAGAACTTCAATGTGCACTTAGAAGTGCTTCATAATGAGAAGCAACAAGCTTTTATAACAGGAATGTACCTTGCAATTCTCTCCAGTTAGAACACACAACCTGGGGGGTCAGACACCATCACCCAAATGGCTTTGAGGCAGATCTGGACTGGTGTTTCCTCCACCCAGCTGAGTGCTGTAACCACCACAGACTATGTGATATTCTGAGACTATCCCTTTAGACAAAATGCTAAACAGCACTATGATGCTTGGCATGACAATGTGAGTTCTAATCCCTTCAGGAAAAAAGGAAATGAAATGCTTACAGTGCTTACAATTGAGGCAGAGATCAATAAGATGAATGAAGTCTCTCACTTTTGGCACTTTTGGCACTTGTATTTTGACTTAATCCATTGTCTTTGTTTTCATGAAATCATTCAATAAATTTGACTTTAGTTTGTAGACAACTTTGGGATGACCCAAAATGTTTTTAACATACTGTCTTTTTGCCCAAAATTGTTTTCTTTGGCTCTAGTTCTCAACATAATAAGAGTGGGCCAAGAAATCATCAGTGTAAATCAGGGTAATGAAATAACATGTTATCTAATGGAATGTAAATATGAAGAGTAACTGCAAGACTTGAAGGGGTTATGAAGTTGTCTGTCAATCAGTACAGATGACAATACACACTGATAAGAAAAGGGAATACATCACTTGAAAATGCAAGGTTCAAAAAATGTCTGTGGGAATTTTGGGAGAGTTTTGAGCAGAAAATAGAGATAATAATGATTTGCATGAGTGCTGGGCACAACTGAGAGGATAAAGCAGGCAGTCATGAACATTGGATGTGGTGGCAATTAAGGACCACAGTCTAGGGGAATGGTATGTGACAAGGAGTTTGGGTTGCATCTGATCACAATGACAGTTAATCATGCTGAAAAAGCATAGAATCACAGAATGGTAGGGGTTGGAAGGGACCTTTAGAGATCATCCAGTCCAACCCCCCTGCAGAAGCAGGTTCACCTAGATCAGGTCACACAGGAACACGTCCAGGTGGGTCTTGAAGATCTCTGAGGAAGGAGCCTCTAAAACCCCTCTGGACAGCCTGTTCCACTGCTCCATCACCCTCACAGTAAAATGATCAGAAGCAATCATGAGCAACAGAATTACCATTAAAAAAGGCAAATATGGTCATGAGTCTCACTCTGCATGTGGTGAACAAATTGAGCACAACACAGAAAAGAATAAGATGAAGGTTTGTAATGACTGGTATTACTCTTAGAGGTCTGGGAAGAGGTGGAGGGGGAAGTTTCCTGACTGATAAAAGGAAATATCTCACTTATGTGGACAGTTGAAAGTCCTGGTCATAATCCATTCACTTAGAATAGCACATATGAAGGAAGTCCTTTATTGTGGGGATGCCATCAACTGTTTCATAGGTGCATGTGGCTAAAAGTATCAAAGAAGCTCTCCCAGTGTTGGTGGACAACACTGAATAAAATCAGAGAAAAGTCCAATTAATTCTTTCAGCACCTATGTTTACCGTCTAGAAATATCTGTCAGGGAGATACAAGTTTGAGCCGATAATTTTGTAGTGCAACAAGATGGAGATGTAACTACGTCTCAAGTGACTCTAATCTGGATTTCATTATACAGCTATCATGGATTCAGATATCCAGATATTTGTGGTTGCTTGGAGGATCAATGGTCTTGAAATTATTACACTGAGGCAAAAAGAGTACAGCCTTAGAAAAACTAAAACACAAAAAGGCGTGAAACATCATTTCAAGACATGCAAAAGATACATTTCCAGTGGAACATAACCCAAAGAAAAGTCTCAAATAGGTTCCTGGTCTACCAGTGAGAAAGAATTAGGTATCATTAAACAAAAATTGACATGCTGCACAGACAACTGCTGCTATCTGGCTGCTCAGGAGTGTCTGAGCTCTCCTTTTTTACTTGAATTCCCACAATTATGTCTTTGTTATTTATTAGGCACTTCCCTGGTGTTGCAGTTTAGCAACTGCCCAGCAACTTCTTCCCCTTCTCCAGAAGGTTAATCACAGATGCATTACCTCAGTCACTAATTGGCCAGGCCTGGATCAGCTGTGGGTCTATCTTAGAACTGACTGGCATGAGCCCTGTAAGCTACAGGGGAAGCTTCTGGAAGCTCTTTATTTCAAGAAGCCACCCCTGTAACCACTCCCACTACCAAAATCTGTCCCAGGCAAAACCACTACAAAAAGGAAAGCCAGAGATGAATTTGATTAAAATAGTCATATGCCAGTGCCATGCTATAGAAAACTGGTGTACCATTCTGTTTTTAAGGGGAATTGAGAAACTTAACATAGAAGAGTGATGACAATAAATTCCATGGCAAAGGAGAAGCCATAGTTTCTACTTGCTCTAAAGCAGACTCCAATAGTTACACTAAGAAGAAAGCTTAGTGACTTGATGACAATGTAGAGATACTTTTATTTTTGAGAATGAAAAGAGCACTGATAAGCTTTTGCTTGGCCAGAGGAAAAGAAGGTCACAACAAGCAGCAGATGAAGCTGAAACTAGACAAATTCAGACACAGAGGCAGTGCTTTTAGCAACTGCTTTCTTGATTATTTAGGCAAACTATGAAGCCATAAGATCTCTCCTACCCTTGAAGCCTGGACATTTTGTTATAGCCAAAAGCATGACAAGAAGAGCACCACACATCTGAGCTTAACCAAGAGCTTTCAGAGTAGGTATTGGGCAGTAAAGATGTTTGGCTGCAAATTAGGAACAGCTTTACAGGGAAGACAGCTGATGATGTTTTCTTTTCTGGCCATTCCTGGTAGTGCAGCTTTGGCAGCCACAGCAAGCTTTTGGAGAAATGCAAGACATCAAGATTACAGGTGAGATTTGTGGCACTGCTTTCTCTCATTTCGTGCATTTGTGTTCTCCCTGTGTTGTGTTTGAGGTGCCAAAGTGACATTTCAAAACAGTCTGTAAAAACTAAGCAGTGTATAAACAGGTTTATTTGATAATTAGTTTTAGAGATGTGGGGGTCCAGTTCATGGAAACAGAAGGTTAGTGGTTGGACTTGATGTCCTTAAAGGTCTTTTCCAACTGTAACAATATTATGATTGTATGAAGAAATACATCATTGTACTGGACCTACATCCACTATGGAGCCAAACTATATCTGCTCAAAGAATATGGGTATCTGTTGAATCTCCTGCAGTAGGCTTTATCACTCCACATCACCCCTGCCAGGCAATCTTTGCACCAATATGTAGCAGCAGTTTAATGAAAAAGCCTTTAGGCAGTCCTCGAGAGGTGAAGGTGAAGCACCTGCTGCACAGGAGACAAAACTGAGAAATGAAAACCAAACATGTCACTGAAGAACAAGGAGGAGAAATCCATAATTATTTCTGCTTTAAGAAGTGTCACAAGAAAGTCCTGCTGAGGGAATAAGCAGGATGAAGTTTCAGCAGAGGCAGGGCAAAGGTTTCTTATCTTCCTGAATAAAAGTTATCCCTGTTGTTAATCAATTGATAAGTTATTTTTTAATACTGTTTAATAGCTAAACATTATTTACACAGTTCTGAAAGTCCTCTCTTTGTGCCCTGCATGGATTATTTTGTCCCTTCTGGTACAGTGGCATGTTTGGGAAGAAGCAGGAGAGAAAGCAAAGCTCACAGAGGGATAAGCAGCCTCAGTCACTTGTGGCTTCAAAGAGCAGTATCTTGCAGTACCATTCTGATGCACATCACAATAGGATTTGGAAACTTCCAGTCAAATGACATGAGGTTAAAAAGTTACCACTTTCCATGTGAAAAAAAAGATTCTTAAAAGCTTCTAGGTATTGGAAGGTGATTTGATCATTTATCAGAATGAGTTCATAAATAAAATCTGCTGGTTCACTGGTAGGTCATTTGTCTGGCATATGAGGAACCTATATATTCAAGTGTGTCTTAAAGGGTGTCATGGTTTAATCCCAGCCAGCAAGTATGCTTGCTTGCCCCAGTCCCACCTCAGTGGGAGAGGAAGGGGAATTGGGGAGAAAAAAGTCAAATCCACGAGGTGAGCAAATAGTTAACCAACAAAAATGAAAATGAAGTCTAATAACAGCAACAATTATATCATTCTTAGAATAACAGTAATGAAAAGAATCACAGAATCATAGAATCACACAGTGGTAGGGGTTGGAAGGGACCTTTAGAGATCATCCAGTCCAAACGCACTGCAGAAGCAGATCCCACCTAGATCAGGTCACACAGAAACATGTCCAGGTGGGTTTGGAAAGCTCCAGAGCAGGAGCCTCCACACCCTCCCTGGGCAGCCTGGGCCAGGGCTCCCTCACCTCAACACTGAAAGAGTTTTCCCTTATATTTCAATGGAAGTGGTTATGGGTACATTGCATAGAGTCAGCAAGGAATACCAGGTTAAAATGAATTTAACACTCTGTTTTATATTAACTTAATCTGTTTGCATCTGTGTTAAAAAATGAGCAGCTGCCTGGTACTCTTTATTAGTCTTCCACTGTTTCTGTCTCCTGGCTAATAGCCCCTTTTGCACCCCAAAATCTGTAATAATACTGTGTGGTGCTAAAACTAATATGCTGTGCTTCACATAGAATCATAGAGAACCAATCATAGAACCAAAAAGGAATGAGCAGAAAGGGATGTCCCAACCACATCTCTTCAAAGTGAAATAGTTAATGTTAAGAGAATCTGTTATTGCCTTAGCATTACCAGGAAAAATTCTGCATCCTTGTCTTACAAGCAGAAGTATGACCTTAGGCAATAGGGAATACAGAAGGCATTTGGTGTGATTTTCAGAGCATCTTGCAGTGAGTTGGGATCAAGAAAGAGAAATTTTGAAATCACAATCATAATGAATTTTAAAAACCCATTTCTTTTCTAGCATAAACATTTGTTAGAGGTACATAAACCAAAGAGCATGCAGTTACCCTTACCCTTGTTTGACAAACTAACTGGCTGTTGGACAGTAAAATCTCATGGAAACCTGGAATTCCAGTAGAATTGCATGTTATTCTCAGAGTAACAAGTGAAAGAAAATGCTTTATCTCTTTTCCTTAATGCAAAGCAAATAATGAGTTTCCTTCAAAAACTGTCTGCAGAACACAGGTTTCTTTCCAAAAGGGATTCAGCTGCCTGGACCAGTCTCCAGGAGATTTAGGTAACTAGAGTGCTGCAAAACACAGCCTGTGTCTTAATGATCTGGTAGAGCAGTGGGGTTCTACCTTTCCAGTGGAGTTCTACCTCTCCAGATGGCTGCTTTGCCTCAAAGATCCTCTCATTCATCAGCAGAACAAGAAGGAATGAAGTATAAGCACGTCACAGTGCAGTGTTAAGACACTACAATATGCCTGTGCCCTCTCCAAAGAACAGTAAACAACCTGGCATTCTGATTCCCAGCTATGTGTCTCTGTGGTTGTCACCCCTCCAGTATTTGAGGACCCTTAGGGTTCAACTTATTAAATATAACTAAGAACTTGGTGAGCTTGATGCCTCCCATGTCATTCATTCTTTCTCTAAAGGGAAAAAAACCCCCATAGTGGTGAAACTTGTAGACCAGAAAAATAAGGAATGGTAGTTGTTAAGAGGTTGGTTGTAGCTGAGGATTGCCACAGCAAATCCCCTCTTCTTTTTGACTTTTTTTGGCTTTATATGATAGGAAAACAGGTTGCTTGTCATGTTTTAACATTGAGTTTTCCATATATTCCAATGTGTTAAAAGTCTGAGCGTGAAAAAACCCATAGATCAATAATCAAGTTGTTACCCAAACAAATTGTTTTAATCAGTCTTTCCTATTGTTTCCTTTTTAAACACTTTTCTACTTAACACCTCTTTATTTCTCTTTTTATTTATACTGGTCTTTGTTTTAGCAATGTGAGAGGTTGCCAAACGTGTCTCAGAAACCAAACTGGATATTAACATCTACTGATTTTTTTCCTTATCTACTGTGTTAGTAATATCTTCAAACATGAGATGTCTTGCCTGATTTTATGCTTCCCATCTTTAATCAAGCTGTGTCTTCCCAGCTGTTGTCCATCTTTAAGACAGTTTCTAGAGATGAGCTCTGCTAAAATACAACTTCTAAGATAGGGAAGGAGGCAGATTCTGAATTTGCATTTGCAGCTACTTTGCCTGAGATAACCCTCACAAATGGCAAGCCTGGAAAATGTAAAAACTTTACTACTGTCATATCCACTGATGATTTCCCAACTGTAAGTTCAGTGGCAAATGTTATCACTTACTTTCAAGCCCTTTTGAAGTCGAATTGTCTCATAAAAGCCAGAAATTGAAAAGCCAATGCATGGATTTCAATCCTCATTTTGTTAAAGCTGGTGGAAACAAACATGGATGATGTTTCCATAAAAACAATTGGACTAAAGAAGTTCTCAGGCTGCATTATCCCCATTTAGCACTGAAAAAAAAACAATGGATAACTTTTACATTTTGTGCCTGTTTTGAACAAACCAATTTTCTTAATAATGATCTTTGGCATTAGCATAAAGGTAACCAAATATGCACCTTGGTTCTTATCAGTAAAACTACAGCATCCAGGAGCATATAAATCATCACATATCTTATGAATCACCTCTAAGGTTTAATTGACTGATTAAGTTGAAAATTATTGAGGTCAAATCTTGAATCATTTGAGTACCAAACGATATATTTAAAAGCAAACCAATGGAAGCCTCTGTCTGTTTCCACCGCTGTTGGTGTCTGCAGATACTGTAGGTAGATATTCTTACTTACAAATGATGTTATGTTAGTGATCATAAAACATCTTTGTGAGAAAATGCTCTCTTGCAACACTCAAAGCAATTTGTAGGATTAGTTTTATACAACAGAGTGCAGGATACTGCACACTTTCAGTCCATGTAATCATTATGGCTAAAACTGAATTAGCCAGGATTATTCTTAAACAATATTAACTGCATCAGGTTATTTAGATTAATGAAGAGCTAGTGTATCAGATGGAGTTATGAAATAACATAGAGTGAGGTTTTGTGTTCACTACAACTGTTGTACCCTGCTGAGCAGACCATTTGCCTGAGGTATGAGAACTACAAACACAACTAAGAACACAATTGCAGGAGTGCAGGATTGAGTAATGAGAGACAGATTTAGGAAGGTTTGAAAGATAAGCTTAGAAGCATGTGCTTAGCTATTACATGAAGTCTATAAAGCCCATTCTTCTAATATCTGACCAGAAGAGCAAGCACCAGTGGCATTTCAGCTACATCACCCTACTTTTTAGCATTTGTTTGATGCCTGAAGACACCTATGCCTTCAAGATTATATTTTGAGGACCAAAGGAAAAGGTTGATTAACGAGGCATTTGCACACTAGTGGGTAGAAAATAGTTTAAAAAGAAGGTTCACCATAGCTGTGCGTTATTTTCAGGTACTTTTGTCTTTGCTTTAGCTTAAAAACTGAGACAGTGCTGCCACCTCGAGGATTTTCTTGAAACATACCACTCAGTGAAAGGGAAAATTGATGGTGCACACTACTTATGTACACAGGTTCTGTACTCTCTTGCATAGGCATATAGTATTAAATAACAATAGAACCATAGGATGTTTTGAATTGGAAGGGACCTTAAAGACCATCTGGTTCCAATCCCCCTGCCATGGGCAGAGACATCTTGCACAAGATCAGGTTGCTCAAAGCTCCATCCAACCTGCCTTTGAACACTTCCAGGCTTGGGACATCCATAGCTTCTCCAGGCAACTTGTTCTGGTACCATATTATAGATAGATAGATATAGAGATAGATAGATATAGAGATAGATAGATATATAGATATACAGATATATAGATATATAGAAAATGCACTGGAAAATAAAATAGTGTTGTGATATAACCTAAGAAAATGGAGAGGGGAGCTGTTTTATAGGCAAATTTTTAAATAGCTTTACTTCTCATCACCAAGTGATCATCATGGGATACTATTAATGACAATATTAGATACCACTGAGCATTCATAGAGGCGCCAGGTCTGTATGTGGAATGCAGATGGACTTATGAGTTCCAAGACCACTCAGTACGGTTACAAGACCAAGGTCATTCACTCAGCCTGTAATTGCAAATTAACTGTGATTTAGGACATTTAGTCTTCATAGAATCATAGAATGGTAGGCTTGGAAGGGACCTTTAGAGATCATCCAGTCCAACCCCCCTGCAGAAGCAGGGTCACCTAGATCAGGTCACACAGGAATGTGTCCAGGTGGGTCTTGAAGACCTCCAAGGAAGGAGCCTCCACAACTCCTCTGGGCAGCCTGGGCCAGGGCTCCCTCACTGAAACAGTGAAACAGTTTGTTCTTATGTTTAAGTGGAACTTTTAGTCTTCCAGCTTCATCCCATCACCCCTTGTCCTGTTACTATCTACTTACATATCTTTTGTTTGTTTCTAGCTAAGATGGAAACTATATCCTGTAAGGGGATCTCCCTTGAAACTGCAGCCCTGCATCAGAAACCAGCACCAGTCCCATTTGTGTGGGATTCATTGGGGCACATCCATCTGTAGGAGTTCTTTTTCCAGGACTTCAGCACTACAATGCTGATTTTCATCACATCCAATATTTATTGTTCTGTTCATCAGTAAAAGCCCTTGGGCTGATGTTAAGTGCCTATGGAAAGAAAAAGCTTTGAATGGAATCCATAGCACAAAGTACTGATAAATGAGACAAATAGGGGTGTTATTAGAGACAAGAGGGAGGCATTGGGAATACTGTCATTCTCAAAAGCTGAAGCTGCTCAGGTAGATCTAAATTTGCAGTCTGGAACCCCTCCTTGTGTTAGGAGTCTACACCTGCCATTTAGAGAATAGAATGATTTTGTCTTTTTTGGATACAGCAAGAGATAATACTGATTTATCTTCATTCTCTTGCCCAGTGGCTACAGCACTCTAGAAACAGAAAGAGCTTTTAGTCCCTCCTCATCCTGAGTTGGTGCAAGGCAGTGTTTCCTACTGTGTCATATTTTTGCTACTCGGACTTTTCCCTGAGTGAGTGCTAGACAATGGTTCCTCCTGTACCTCTTTTATTTTCCTGGCATCGTGAAATGGTAAGGCTTAGCCAGTAGTATCAACAGCAGAAATGAAGAGTGGCCTTTCTGATCCTATGGTTAAGGTCCATTCCTAGAAGACAAAGGTTTGAACTTGAATAGAGAATAGAACTGAGATGGTTCATTCCAGAAGGAGTGATGTTTTGTAAGAGCATAGTCTCAATGCCACCTATTCCAGTGACGAGTGAAAGTGACGATTGTTGCCATGTTTTGCCCCAATTTCAATGATTTGGGTTGGTATGGTTTCTGACTATTGATTACGCCAGACTGAGAAGAGGTGAACATGGAAGAAGGTGGAAGAACTCTTCAGTTTACGTCTGGAGTTTAATGTCTCAGGGATATGTAGGCAGGGAGCTGCTCTGTCCCCCAGCAGCAATAGTTTAGAATACATGCAGAAGAATCAAAGAATCACGGAATGGTAGGGTTGGAAGTGACCTTTAGAGATCCTCCAGTCCAACCTCCCTGCAGAAGCAGGGTCACCTAGATCAGGTCACACAGAAACGTGTCCAGGTGGGTCTTGAAGACCTCCAAGGAAGGAGCCTCCACACCCTCCCTGGGCAGCCTGGGCCAGGGCTCCCTCACTGAAACATTGAAACAGCTTTTTCTTATATTTAAATGGAACTTTTTGTGTTCCAGCTTCATCCCATCACCCCTTGTCCTGTTGTTAGATACCACAGAAAAAAAATGCTGCCCCATTCTCCTGACATCCACCATTTAGATATTTATAAATGTTAATGAGATCCCCCCTCAATCTCCTCTTCTCCAGACTAAACAGCCCCAGGTCCCGCAGCCTTTCCTCATATGAAAGATGCTCCAGTCCCCTGATCATCTTGGTGGCCCTGTGCTGGCCTCTCTCCAGCACTTCCCTGTCCCTCTTGAGCTGAGGAGCCCAGAACTGGACACAGGACTCCAGATGAGGCCTCAGCAGGGCAGAGCAGAGGGGGAGCAGAACCTCCCTTGACCTGCTGCCCACACTCTTCTTGCTGCATCCCAGGCTGCCATTGGCTTCTTGCCCACGAGGGCACATTGCTGGCTCATGGTCAGTTTATTATCAATCAGCACTCCCAGGTCTGTCTCTGCAGAGCTGCTCTTCAGCAGGTCAATCCCCAGCCTGTCCTGGTGCAGGGAGTTGTTCATTTGTGCATTTCTAGAGATGTGGAAATGTCATTGATGAAAAGTTAGTCACTACAATCTCTCTGGAGTTGAAGAGAGTTAGTGAATCTGGAGCACCACAGTCTTCAACTTCAGCATTCAAAGGTCTCACCAGCTCCCCCTTTAGTGTCTAAACCTTTTAATAGATTTAACTGTGTTCACTAATTACTATTTCATGTTGTCACAGGTAGTTCATCAATTAAGATAAAAATTTAATCAATGGGCACTATCATTGTCTTAAACTTGGTTTTAACTTGTCTCCAACAAATATTCATCATGAGATATTTATCAGGTATGAGCCTGATAGAGCCAGCAAACAGATAAACAGGTTATGAATACTGAGAGATATCCTGAGTGATTTACTGATAGGCAAAGACATTCAATACCTGCTCATACTGCATTTAGAAGAAGAAGAAGAGAGTAGAGCTTTCAAGAAACCTGACACCAAAACCCTACCTTTGAGGAGATCAGTGACACAGAAAAAGATTTGGTGGAGGGGAATTACAATACTCCCTAAACTTCAGTTGAACTCCATTTCTCCATGCATCTCAAGGCATAAATATGTTCCAGGCAAATTTTAAAAGCTTTCAATTGCAATCAGCGTTATGAAGTTACATCTGCTTTGCATCCATCCACTTTACATCACTGCAGAATTTGGCACTGCTACTCTACCAAAGTTCTTACAGGGAAAATATTTCATTGCTGGTATGCTTTTATTTGTTTGTTTCTTTTGCTTAAGATAACACAATGATGAAACAACTGGATTTTATTCCCTCACTTAAATGCATTTCTTGGGCCACTCATTAAACAATAGCATTAAAATAACAGGGAGAACCATCTGGCTTTTTGAAGTCTTTTTTCAATGCATTACCAAACCACATAGAGTATTTTACCAGGAAATAATGTCTTCCTGGACAGTCTGGATTCTTTTCCAAGTGTATGGAGGAAAATTGTGTGTTTCAATCCATTTCTCACTTAAGAATAACTGGCTATTTCACGGTGAGAAGTGCAGAATTAGATCACAGCACATTGTATATGTGTGTCTATGGGGAAAAGAGCCAGTCTGTGTGTGTCTCTGTGTGTGAGTGTGTACAGTGATATTCCATATATATTTTAAGCTAACTGTGCTTTTAAGCTGTTTTAACTCTCTGTATATGATCTGGTCGCTTGACTTTCAACCATAAAAGTGGAAGGATGAGAAGAGGCGCTGGATTGAATGAGTTATGAAGAAGTCTTTCACAGAGTCACACACACCTTCACAGAATCAAAGACATGTCTGGCTGAAAGCTCATAAAGCAGGGACAGTTCTGGTTTAGTAGCTCTGCATAAAAATCTGGCAGACAATTTCTGACTTTTTGTTCTTGAAGGTGAAGACACAAACTTTGAACTTGATGCTTTAAGCATTCAGGTAATAATACATTCATGTAATGTTGTAAGTGGTTTGAAAATAAGTAAGTGGTTTGATCAAGAGCTGGCTGAATGACAGAGCCCTGAGCAGGCTGATCAACATCCTCATCAGAAAGCTCTGGCAGTGTGGCTGGGATGAGTGGACAGTGAGGTGGATGGAGAGCTGGCTGAGTGACAGAGCCCAGAGGGGGGTGATCAATGGCACAGAGTCGAGTTGGAGGCCTGTGGCCAGTGGAGTTCCACAGGGATGGGTTCTGGGTCCAGTCTTGTTCAACATCTTCATCAACCACCTGGATGAGGGGACAGAGTGACCCTCAGCAAGTTCCCTGCTGGCACCAAACTGGGAGCACTGGCTGATTCCCCAGAGGCTGTGCTGCCATTCAGCGGGATCTCGACCGGCTGCAGAGTTGGGCACAGAGGAACCTCCTGAGGTTCAACAAGGACAAGTGCAGAGTCCTGCAGCTGGGAAGGAACAACCCCATGCACCAGCACAGGCTGGGGGTGGAACTGCTGAAGAGCAGCTCTGCAGAGAGAGACCTGGGAGTGCTGGTTCATAATAAACTGACCATGAGCCAGCAATGTGCCCTCGTGGGCAAGAAGCCAATGGCAGCCTGGGATGCATCAAGAAGAGTGTGGGCAGCAGGTCAAGGGAGGTTCTGATCCCCCTCTGCTCTGCCATATCTAGTGAGGCCTCATCTGGAGTCCTGTGTCCAGTTCTGGGCTCCTCAGCTCAAGAGGGACAGGGAAGAGCTGGAGAGAGGCCAGCACAGGGCCACCAAGATGATCAGGGGACTGGAACATCTTTCATACGAGGAAAGGCTGCGGGACCTGGGGCTGTTTAGTCTGGAGAAGAGGAGACTGAGGGGGGATCTCATTAACATTTATAAATATCTAAAGGGTGGGTGTCAGGAGGTTGGGACATCCCTCTTTTCTATAGTAGCTAGCAACAGGACAAGGGGTGATGGGATGAAGCTGGAACACAAAAAGTTCCACTTAAACATAAGGAAAAGCTATTTCACTGTTTCAGGTGAGGGAGCCCTGGCCCAGGATGCCCAGGGAGGGTGTGGAGGCTCCTTCCTTGGAGATCTTCAAGACCTGCCTGGACACGTTCCTGTGTGACCTGATCTAGGTGACCCTGCTTCTGCAGGGGGGTTGGACTGGATGATCTCTAAAGGTCCCTTCCAACTCCTACCATTCTATGAGAAGGCTGTTGTCTAGCAGAGAGTAGAGGCCTCAACTGAGAACAGTCTGAATTTCAGACTGACAATTCCCACATAAGCGTCAGCCAGAGGATATGAGGACTATTAATCCAATAAAATCTGCTGTATCAATCCAAAAAAGGGTTTAGGAACACACACCATGTTTGCTGCAAAATGAGAGAAGTTAATAAAATCTTCTGGTTCAAAACCAAAGCTCATCATCATAGCAGTTTGATTTAGTTAGAACAGGAATATGTGCATAAACCCACCACCACCTTCAACCTCACCACACTTTCACCTTCCTAACAACTCACTTCTCCTCAGTGATTCCATGTGAGCAGGCTTTGGAAACATGGGCTGCACTACAGATTCATTGAGTGGATGTAAAGATGGTATTAGAAGTTCATTTATCAATGTTTTACTATCAGCCCAAAAGAATGTTTTAGAGGTATATTGGCCAATGCTGTGGATGATAAAATAAAAACAGGTTTATTACTGTTGCATACACGGTGAGTTACACAGAAAGAATAAAACTCAAGATGAACAAAGTGAGGAAATGGTTTGGGAAAGAAAAAAAGACAAACCAGATGCAACTTAAATGCAAACTCTTTCATTTATAGAGCAATAATCAACTGCATGAACTGGCTGAGGAACAACAGGCTATGCAACAGTTCTGTGGAAAAACACCTTGGGGTTATAACAGGTGACCAGCCAAATGCAAGTCACCAATGTTGTGATATTGAGGAAAAAGATAAGCATCATATGAAAGTGTACAGAGAGTTTCATGTGCAAACTGCACACTTTCTGCTACTGCTGCTTCTGTTTGTCTGGCTACCTCTCTCAATCCATCCTAAGGGTCTTGTCTCTACCTAATGTCTCATCCACCCTAAGGATATTCATTTCAAGGAATATGTGGACCAGTTGATGAAAATGGCAATGGGACAGGAAAAGTTAGAGGTCTGAAAAGCACTGTCTGTGATGAACTGCTTGGGGTGGAAGCAGTTTAATCTAGGAAACAGAAGACTGAGAAAAAATTATCCCAAGTCTTCAGCTATGTAAGCTAGATACACAGAAACATAAAAATTAGGTGCAAAGAGGAAAGAACTAATTCCCTGTGCCTGTGTGAACAACACAAACATTCTTGGGGACTTGAAGCACTTATTTCACTGGTGGTTTTAAGCACAATTTGAGCAATGTCTATCAGGATACATAGTTGACTTTGTATCTCTGGCATGAGGATGGAGTAGATTATCCTCTGTTATCTTATCCTAATGTTCTTTCCTATTACATTACTTGAAAAGGCAACAACAATAAAAATCTTCTGGCTAGAAGAGTCCAAGCTGTAGTAAGGGGCAATGATTACTATACTAGTAAATGTTCCAAGCATACATGGCTGGAAACCACCACTAATGCCACAGAAACCATTGTGAACAGATGAGCAGAGCAAGACAGAATAGAATCATAGAATCAGAGAACGGTAGGGGTTAGAAGGGACCTTTAGAGATCATCCAGTCCAACCCCCCTGCAGAAGCAGGGTCACCTAGATCAGGTCGCATAGGAACATGTCCAGGTGGGTCTTGAAGACCTCCAAGGAATGTCTTAGAACATCTGCTGCTGAATTTCCTTTTTCCTCTTGTTTCTTTGATGAACTTTATAACAGAAGCAATCCTTTTTACCTATCTCCAAGTAGTTGTATAAAGAGGCAGTGACTGATGGTCAGCTCCCCATTAGCTACCAGTGGCATTTGAGTATCCAGGAGTTCACACTGTGATATTTATGAATGAGCTCTCAGTCAGCAAACACACAGCATCCTGAGGTTCCCTAAATTCTGATCGGTATTGGAGCCAAATGCAAAATTGCTTTGTTATACCAGAAGAAAACAGAGGTCTGTCTGAAGATCTGATCTGTATTTTCCCTGCCTCATGTTGCTGGATGATGTCATTTGGCCTGGGGGAAAATACTGTTTATTCAGTAAGTGCTTGTGGCATTTCATCTTCCTCCTTATTTTGCCCTGTAAACTTGTGGATATTTTAGCATGGTATCCTATGTTCTTGGGAGAAAAAAATGCAATCTAACATCTAGGGGGAAATTAGCTAGATATTGAAAGAACAGGCAAAGCTTGTAAAGTTCAAAATTAATACAAAATACAAGTGTGCAGTTGCCTGTTCCTTTTACAGAACATTTGAACAAGTAAATAACTTCCATTTTTGAGTTATGAGTACATATATAGCTAGTTTTTCTTTCCACATACCTGCAGATCTGTTTCTCCTTGAAAGCTACTGAAATGTGTCTACATGGTTCAGATGTATTATGTGCATACATGTGTCTATTAGGCATCTCCTTTCAGTTCAACACCACCTATTTAACTTGAGACAAACCCAGTTCTGTTTAATCTTAAGTCCATAAATTGCATGGCTATAAGTACTTTTTGCTCTCATATAGTTTTTGAAGGTAAAGAATAAGGTAAACAAGGACTTTTTTGTACTTCTTCTTCTCCTATATTTTGAATTAATGATTTTTTAGAAAGAACATCTTTGTCCTAAATCAAAACCACACAGCCTGTCAATGGCTTTTGGTGATTTAGAAAACAACTGTGGATCATATGGCACACAAAGGAAGAATGAGTTCACTGAAACTACCACCAAACAGAATTTTAGAAGCAGAAATAGAACTGGGTAGGAAGTGGTTTTCCTGTCCCACAAAAGTTTCCGAGATCTCATTTTTCCCGTTATGCCTCAGAATGAACCCAAGGCCCACCAAAGACGAGGGAGAGAGAAAGATAACAAAGCTCAGGTCTGTCAAAACAAGAGAAACAGAGACAGAGGGTGAACAGGTGAGCTCACAGCATCCGTTTTTAAGGAGATGGTTAGGCAATCTGTCTCCTTCTCTGGGACAAGGAGCACCAAGGTCGAGGCTCCTGTTCTGAGTGCAGCCTGAGTCCCAAACATCTCCCTGGGTGATGGAGGGTGTTCAGCTCATGTCAACTGCACATTAGGTTGGGTTAAGCAGTTAATCATTATCACCAGTTACTAGAGTACCAGTTATTTTGATGAAAATATCCTGTTGGTCCATCCTTGTTAAAATTTGGTGATGATAAACTGCTGTTTCCAACCCTGGGAAATCTCTTCTGCCCTTTAGTTCTTACAGAAACGCTTTTTACTCACAATATCCAACCCAGAGGACACAGAACTATCTGTCAGTATTCTGGTGGCTGCAGATGAACAGGACATAAAATCTTGGTCCCAAAGCCTCAAAGATATTGAGGCACCTAACTCCAGAGACAAATATCAGATCAAAAGAAGAAAAATGTGAGTATCACCACTGCAAACTTGCAGATATCTGGGGCATGCAACAGAATCCAGATGGACTATTTCTGCCTCAGTCTCTCAAGCACAGATGCACATTGGACTGACTTTGACCACTGAGCCCCAGCAATATGATGTGCCATCAGAGAGCAGTCATACTCTGGGGATGATGGAGAAACATCCTGCCCTGAAGAAGCATTTCAGAGCTTCTTGCTTCTATGCTGTACAACACCAGTGGACTAAAATAGCTGGCCAAAGCCTGCCCTTGCTGCCACATCTGTGCTACTATTAATATTTCAAAAGGCTGTGGCTAATGTAGTTGTTTCTACCCAAAGCCAACTCAGACCTTTTGCTGCAAACTAAGCACACACAGTGCAGAGACAAGCACTCACAGCTCCTTTCCTAACGTTACAGTCTTTAAAAGAGAAAAAGCAGAAGTGCAGAAGTCCCCTGGCACCAGAGCTGTTACAATTGCACAATGAAGCTGCAGACTTTGTCTTCCAGTTACGGTACCACCATATTCCAATCCAAATGTTACCCTGTAGCTGCATGAGGACAGGTTAGCTGCATTTCCCCCCTTCTCCCCACAGAGCCCCCAACATGCATTTCAGCTGCAGAGGTGAGGAAGGCAGCCCATCCATTAATATTAAGCCTGTCTCCAGTTGACAAGCTAGATCTCTGCTGCTTCTTTTCTGGTGACATCATTGTTTCATTTCTCTAGCTTTCTCCTAACATAAAATGCTCATGATATCACTACAGCAGACTGTGCTGGCCTCAGGCAATAGTTCAGAGCAAAGCTAATACTCCAGGTAAATGGGGTGACCTCCAGAGAAGTAAAGCAAAGTCTGTTTGCTCTCTCTCTTTATTGCTTGTTGATAGAGTTTCGTTCCCAAATCACTTGATGGCAAGGGATGACTGGATGCTTTAAACAACATCATTCTCACAGAGTAGAAAGAGAACAAGTGGTCTGCTGCACAGCTGTGTTCAACCCACCCACAGTACACAGAGTGTAGTTCAGTCTTACTTTCTTATGAGGGTAATAAGTGTGCACATAGAATGAAATTAAGAAGGCTCCCAAGTTCCGGGCCAGGTGCTGGGCAGATGTACAGCAAGGGGGTGTAAGGGATGTAGGAAAGCACTAAGAAACCTCTTATAGGCCATTGAGCAGAGCCCTACAAATGAAATCTCACTTTGGTCCATGGCTTACCTGGGTACCTGCAACAGAAAAGGAGGAACAGCTTTGTTCAGCAGGGGATTTAGCTTTTGCTGCCTGTCTCCAGTCTGTGGCAATGCCACTGCTCCTTTGCTTCCAAGCTGCATCTCTTCCTCCCCATCACCTCCGACACTTGCAGAATGACTCTCAGAGGTGAACAAGGGGCTGGATTTATCTCCTGGTAGCTGCTACTGACTTTTATTAGTACTCCATGAAAAAAACCCTGCATTCTGTTTAGGGGATTCAATACACAGCCTTTCACAGGGGAAATTTAATGAGTAAACAATGATGAAGACTACGCCTAAAAACAGGAGCTGTTTCTGTACAGTGACTATACAATCTGGATCATCACTTTCTGTTAACTAGCTACACTGAGATTTGCAATGTCTGATGAAATACCAAGGGGAAAAGCAGCTAGGCTGCTGTTACAAAATCTCTGTGTATCATCTGGCTTCATGGAATGCATTAGTATTATCATTGTAGTATTTATGTAAGTAGACTTTAAATGCTGTTTTAAAACACAAAATGTGCAAAAAGACAGAAGATGTTTATTCTCAAGTCCCAATCTTTGAACTGGCTTCTGCTTTTCCTATCCTTTTTTTTTCTTTGTAGTTTAAAAGAACAACAATGACATCCAGTGGCTGTAAAATTCTCCAACCTTTTTCCTTCCATATCTGAAAAGATATCTAGTGTAGAAAATAGATTTATTCTTCACAAAGGTGGAAACTAAGTAACAAAATGCAAAACTTTTCGATAAATGCTGAGTAGAAGTGCAAAGCCTCAGCAAGTCACCTCGAGGCATTTCACAGCAGACATTTTTGAGAATGTTCTGAAGGCTCTTTTGACATTTTTGGTAGCATTGAAATGAATGCAAAGGGCTTTCCCCAGCAACCTGAAGCCAGTTAAAATAAGAACAAAATTAGCACGTGCTTTTAAAAACTACTTACATCTGCAAGTACTTACTTAGTAGCATCGGTCCTTCTGTCCTGCCTTCTATGCCTGTTTGTTGCATCTAGAAATCAGGAGTAAGTGGTAGCTTTTCTACAATGATAGGTACCACACCATTCCTAAAGATTGTATGTGAAGAATGAAGAATGTCCCTTATCCTGGGACATTTTGGTGGGTGTTGCACTGAGGGAAATGGGCTGGTGCTTGATAGGGCTGGGACAAAGGCTGCACTGCATGAAATTAAAGGGCTCTTCCAGCTGAAACCATTCTGTGATTCAATCACTAATTCACTCTTCCCTAAGAAAAAAAATATCTAGATTCCCATAAATACTGAAAAAAAAGAGGTCATAGAATCACAGAATGGTTTCAGCTGGAAGAGCCCTTTAAGCTCATTGAGTGCAACCTTTGTCCCAGCCCTATCAACCACCAGCCCATTGCCCTCAGTGCAACATCCACCCCTCTCTGAAACTCCTCCAGCATCAGGTGACTCCAGCACCTCCCTGGGCAGCCCCTGCCAATGCCTCACAACCCTGGCAGCAAAGAAATTCCTCCTCACATCCAGCCTGAACCTCCCCTGCTGCAACTTGAGGCTGTTTTCTCTTCTTGTATTGCTTACTTCTAGGGAGAACAGACCCACCCCTGCCTGGCTACAGCTTCCTTTCAGGTAGTTGTAGAGAGTGAGAAGGTCTCCCTTGAGCCTTCTTTTCTCCAGGCTCAACAGCCCCCAATCCCTCAGCCCTTCCTCACGAGACATGCTCCAAATCCTTTCCTAGCTTGGTAGCTGCCTCTGGATCCTCTCCAGCACCTCAATGTCCTTCTTGTAGAAAGGGGCCCAGAACTGGACACAGGATTCAAGGTGCAGCCTCACCAAAGCTGAGTCGAGGGGAATGATCAGCTCCCTGCTCCTGCTGAGAAGTCCATGTTATTTTCCAAGGTTCTATGAACCAGGCTGGAAATAAGGGGTAAACTCCCATCCTGAAGGCCAATCCACTCAGTATCACAGGGCTGAGGAAACCCTGTGCAACGCCAGCTATGGATGGCATTTTCCATCTAGTCTTTGGCTCAGACACAGCATACACCACCTGAAATCCCTCTCCTGGTCTCAGACAGCTTCAGGGTTCCCAAGCTGCCACTCTGCAGTAGGTAAATCACTCAGCCTCATGAGCTGGAAACAATCTAGGGACTTCCTAGGGAGCCAGGCAAACCTGGAGTTGCAGCAGGGAATGCATGGATTTCAGTTAACAGTCAACATTTTAACCAAAGATGGATTTATGTGGAAGGAAAGGGGATACATCAGTCTCCCCCATGGCCAGTTGGATTTAATGAGACAGCTCTTGCTGTGGAAATTTCTTTCCCAATCTAGTGGCCCAGCAGGGATGAGTTAATAGGTGGGCTGCTATTTTTTGTTACACAGTCACTCTCCTTTCGTTCAGTTTAGCTTGAGCTGGTGCATGTCAGTACACTTGAGAACACTAAAATCAGTGTGAGAAAACTGGTCTGTCCTTTAAAACAAACAAATAAAAAACTTTGGAAGAATAGCACTATGTTTTGTTCTCCTTGGAATGAATCTGCACTTTGTGCTCTGTCAGATCTGCTGTATCAACAGTGTATTTGATTTTCATTCATCTGTTGGTATTTCAGAGGTACTAGAGAATGAATTAAAGCAATCTCAGCCTTTTCTCCTTGCTAGTGCTACCCAAAAGCTTCTTTCACCCCAGAATTACTTGGAATTAGTTATTAACTTTCACCAACAAATGACTTCTTGATTGCCTTGAATGTATCCATAGTCAAAAACTGAAACCAATGCAGTTAGTTTTAAGAGACACAGACTTTCTTTCCCCTAAAAGAGGCAGCAGGTTATTCTCTCAAGCAATGAAATGCATCTGTAATCTTCCCACCTGTTGCAGAATTTGGAGACCATCTATTATATCTCTTGGTAAAATAAACTTGCATCTCAAAGAAGAGTTAGCCCTTGATTTCCTCCTAACGTGGTGTGCATGGTTGGTAAAACCTTCTCCCAACAGCATTTGGGCTGCAAGTGAAGGAAACAGGCACAGCTCTGCCCAGAATTGTGTACATCTTGATGAGTCTGAGAGCAGCATTAAAAAGGATAAATATAGGCTGAGGAAGGAAAAAAAGTCTGTTAATGAGCAATGTGATCTGCTTCCCTTCTCTAGCCTTTGCTACACATATTGCAAAGGCAAACATGGATTAAAGGTGTTTCAGTTAGCAATGCATGTATAAAAAACCCTTCATTTTGTATCTCTACAGATGTGATTATACCTGTGTAAGTATGAAAATACAATACAAACAAATTTATACTAAAGTGTAAAGGATTTAAGAGTGTAAATGAAAGATGGTTCAGTCTCTGGATAAATCTTAACGGGAAAATCTCCCCTAGGTATATGCAGCACAACACTATCATTTTTCCTCATTAATCTCTATTTGATGGCAAAAAGAGGAACCCCCAGAGATAGCAGCCAGCATTGTTTTCTTGACTTTATTTGTGTACAATCAATTTCAGCTATTAACTTTAGGGCCTCTGTGCCCACTGACCTCCACTGTCCATGCTACAAGCTCACCTCCTTTCTTCTCCATCTCTTCTGCTCTCTGACTGGACCCCAAGGACTTTCACCCAGGGTTTCTACCAGCTGGAACATGAAGTAGCACTGAGAGGGCAGCATCTCTCTTAGCAGACAGCCCACTTCTGTTATGGAGCTCATTTTTCCAATGAAGAATGAAGCACTCCAACGACCCACTTTGCCAGGGAATTAGCTAAGTGGGTCCCCTCAACAGTGGGAGTCATAGGCTAATTTCCAGGTGCACCAAAAGAATAACTGTCTTATGAAAACAGGAGATTAGTTGACTTCACTAGCTAAAATATGTGCTCTCCCCTTAGGAAGACACACAGCAGCAGCACTTCACTTCTTATTACTGTCATTAGTATTACTTTTGTGCTCACAGTCCCAGGCAAGCCTGAGGAACAGAAATGTGCAACCACAAAACAAAAGCCACAGTCCCACCTTAACAAGTTTGCAATTTAGAGGGAGGGGATGGACCCAAATGGGTGGCAGAGCACAGGGACTCTATGAGACAGGACTGATCTCAGAACAGCCTCTTGTCTATTGTTACTGATCTTGTGTAAGCTTAAAGGACAGGTTTGGCATGGGGTTTGAAAAGGACAAAAATAGCATCATCACTTGGAACTTATAGCTCCCTGTAATAAAAGTATGTGATAATTTAGGAACAGAAATACATGTATATAAATGTGCATATGTGAATCTCTTTTCTCAGATTATAGTATCATGTGAAACACCCACCAGACTAGGCAAAATTGCATAGCATCACAGGATAGTTTGGGTTGGAAGGAACCTTTAAAGATCATCTAGTCCAATACTCCTGCAATTAACAAGGGCATCTTCAACTCAGAGCCCTGGCTCAGAGCCTTGTCCAATCTGATCTTGAATGTTTCCAGGGATGGAGCATCCACCACCCCTTTGGGTAAACCTATTTCAGTGTTTCACCATCCTCATTGAAAAAGATATCTTCCTTATATCCAACCTGAAACCACCCTCAGTTAGTTTTAAAACATTACTCCTTTTTCTATCAGTACAGGCCCACTAAAAGGTCTCTCCCTATCTTTCTTATAAGCCTCTTTTAAGTATTGTAAGGTCTTCTCCAGGCTGAACAACCCCATCTCTCCCAGCTTTTCCTTATGCAAGAAGTGTTTCATCCCTCTGATCATTTTTGTGGCCTTTCTCTCAACCCACTCCAACGGGTCTGTATCTTTCCTGTGCTGAGGGCTCCAGGGCTGAACACACAGGATTGCAGGTGGGGGTCTAATGAGAGAGAAGCAGAAGGGCAGAATCACCTCCCTCAATCTGTTGGCCACTCTTTTTCAGTTGCAGTCCAGGACAGGGTTGGCTTTCTGAGCTGCAAGTGCTTATATTCAGCTTTTTATCCACCAATATCCCCAAATTCTTCTCCTCAGGGTTGCTTTCAATCCCTTCATCCTCCAGGCTTTACTAATACCAGTGGTTACTCTGAGCTCATGTCCAGAGCCTTGCAAAATGTAGAAGCCCTAACATCATTACCTGCATAAGCATTCCTTTTGGCTCCCACTACTACGTTTTCACTATTAATTTGCCAAACTTCAGCAGCTTTATCTGAGTGTAAATGTGTCATGATTTGACATGACAGCCTTTTCTGGGAAGGGGGAAGGGGCTGTAAAGATGGCTCCTGTAAGAAGTTGCTCTCAACTCTCCCCAGCTCAGAGCCAGACCCACTTCTGGGGCTGAGCCAATTGGATACCTCCACCATCACTTGTTAAGAAGAAGCCTGAAGGGGAGGTTTCTTCCTCCATCTTCTTCCTTCTTCTGCCCCTTCTTCTTCTGCCTGGTGGTGGTGGAAGGAGTAGGAACAGTGAGAGAAACAACCATGCAGACTCCAAGGTCAGTGATGAAAGAGAGGAGGAGGTGTGCTGGAGCAGAGACTCCCCTGCATCCTATGGAGAGAACTGGTGAAGCTGAGACTTATTTTCATTTCTTTAAAGGCCCCGAGCCAGGGACAGTGATTTTGGCTGGAGGAGGCCATGTCCCGAGGGAGGGACCCAATATCCACAGCTGTAACTGTGGGGAGGAACCCACAAAGCAGCTCATTAAACTTATGCCCAGAAGAGGCCTTGTCCCAAGAGAGGGATCCTATGGCTGCAGAAACTGCAACCGTGGTGAAGAATCCACGTCAGAGATATTCCCCAAGGACTGTGTCCCGTGTGAGGGACCCTGTATGGGCAGAAGCTGCAGCTGTTGGGAACAACCCACACCAGAGAAGTTCATTCAGGACTGTGTTCCGGGGGAGGAACCCCGTGTTGGAGCAGGGAAGAATGCCAGGAGTCGTCCTCATCTGAGCAGACAGAAGCAGCAAAGCCCATCTGTGAGAGACTGACCACATCCCCCACTCCCTGCCCCCCTGAGCCGTTGTGGGGGGAGGAGGTAGAGATATGGGGAGCAGTGAGCTGGGCCCGGGAAGAAAGGAGGGATGGGGGAGGGAGATCTTAAAGTGCTGGTTGTAATTTTCTCATCATCCTGCTCCCTTTTTGCTTTTATTCTGTTCTGTTTCTTGTAGAATCAACTTTCCTACTTTCCTCTCTAAGTCGAGTACTAGAGTCTGTTTTGCCCAGAACCATAATTGGCAGTGAGCCCTCTCTGCCCTTGTCTCCATCCACAACAACCTTGGTGATCTTTTTATTCCTATTTCGCTGGGTCCTCTGCATCCTAACGAGGGTGGGTGTGAATGAGGGCATCGAGTGAGAGACTGTCATGGTGCTGCTGTGCTAGCTGGGCCAAACCACCACAGAATGGAAACATAGCTTCCATCAGTCCACATTCTTTGCAGTGTTTTTCTTTCTGAAAGAAAATCAAGTTGTTTTGTTAAAAAGAGTACGTTTTACTTTGCTTAGGACTCGAACTGTTAAAAAAAAAATCAAGTGTAAATCTAAATGATGAAAGCCATTACCCTTGTCTTGAACATCAAAAGTAACAAAACCACCCAGGAATGTCAGAACAACGTCATAAAGTTGCTCAGGGGGTTCAGTTGTCAATCTTCTTCAAGAGTTTTGTACTTGCTGTATCATAAACCAAGGAAAACTGGTAAAGTCATTTTACATGCAGCTCAGAAGAGATTCCAACAAGCACAGTTTAGGCAGGCCAAAACAGTAACTTGAAAGTGCTAAGAGTATAGCAGCTATGATTGTAAAACAGACATTTCCACCTCAACTCACAGGGCACAACTTCTTCAGGGCTAGTGGTTCTAATGATGACTTGAGTCCATTTTTTAATTAAAGACAAGTCTCTGTTTTTCCCTTCAGCCTGCCGTCAGCTTCTGCTGATGAGCTGTGTCCTTCCTGCAAAGTTCCCATATAACGTGCATTTTGCCTTAGCCATCCAAATAACAGCACAATCAACTAGACATATAAAGTCTAGTTTGTTCTCTTAGTACAGTTACTCTGACTTTATTTTATGAAGCCATAGTTCATAACGCAGAGTGTATATCCCTTTTTTTCTTCTTTTATCCAGGACAAAGTGGAATATCTTTTTTTTACTCTGTTTCAGTTGATTATTTATTTGTTATATTTTTTACTATTATTGCCATGTGCTGAAGGTTCATCCCTGTTGCTGTATCACGCTTCTTGGCTTCCTTTGCATCTTTGCTTCTGTCCTCCTTTTACTACACCTCCTTCAGATCTCTAAAGGTCCCTTCCAACCTCTACCATTCTATGATTCCATGATTCTGTGTTCTCATTTTGAATACTGCCTGTTCAGCTATACAGTGACATTTTGACTTTTTGGTTCAACATGCTGGCAAAGGGAGTCTTGTAACTATCCACTGCCTGACAGCTGGATTTTCCTAACTACAGCAAAGACACTGTTCGTTAATGAGACCCTTAACAACAGGGAACTTTCCCAAAGCAGGAGATACTACTCTGCCCTGGTGAGGTCTCATCTGGAGTCTTGTGTCCAGTTCTGGGCTCCTCAGCTCAAGAGGGACAGGGAAGTGCTGGAGAGAGGCCAGCACAGGGCCACCAAGATGATCAGGGGACTGGAGCATCTTCTTGATGAGGAAAGGCTGTGGGACCTGGGGCTGTTTAGTCTGGAGAAGAGGAGACTGAGGGGGATCTCATTAATATTGACAAATATCTGAATGGTGGGTGTCAGGAGATTGGGGCAGCACTTTTTTCTGTTGCACCTAGTGACAGGACTCTGACAGTATTTCTAGGGATACCCACTGTCACCCCTACTGCTTTAGTTGAAAGTGAAGCCACTTGAGTGTAACTGTTTTTAAAAATACAGCTGTATTTTCCTATTAGCTGGATAACTGGGAATCAGCAAAGGATCCACAATGGATTCATATTTTGCTTCTTCCGTATCAGATTCACTTCATCAACTGAACAAGTTCCTCTGTACCCAGTATAGTGCAGAGACCATCAGTGAAACAGACACAACCTGAAGCAGTGAAGGACTTGAATGTCTGCTGGGTGTTCCACACCATCTGCAAAGAACATTTCAGCAGTTTAACAGCTATAACACTCTCTTCACACAGCACTCAGTGGACCATGCCCTTAACATGAAGACTGAGGGTCTTTCCTCTACTAGAGATTCCCACACAGAGAAGCCATGTCACCTGGCAATTTACAGGTAAACAGGTCTGAGTCTTGAGGAAGATAACCTTTTCCCATTCTGTTTCTATTGGTAAAAATGACATATATTGTTCCTTCTTCACCATCAGCAGAGTAAATAACAAGGTACTAACACACTGTGAAATACAAATAGAGACTTTGAGGGGATCCAATTATTTATGATCATCAGTTTAGATGTCAACTTATCCTAAGTTGATGTATATGTAGGTGAATGTTAATGCCAGTGTTTGCTATAGAGACAGAGCTACCATAAAAAAAAGCCTAATAAAAAGTAGCCTGTAAAGAAGATAAACCATTCCAGACATGGAATGCATTGTAAAGCATTGTCAGATACCCCAAAGTTTTAGCATTTGCCGTGGACGTCAACTTTGGGAGTACAAGAATGTGACCTCTGGGTCAATAAATCTGATCTTCTGTAATAATAGGTAAAACTGCTCTGTTGTGGAATTTTTGAACAAGAGCAGTCACTGATATATTGCACTAAAAGTAAGATCAGAGTTTAAGTCTCATTCAGCAGACGAAATCCGTTGTGCAGTGTGTTTGTGTGATGTCATCTAGAGGACAAGAAACTAGCAACTCAAGTTAAATATTAATTGGGAGTCCAGTGCAGGCTGTAAACAGTTTTATGTTTTATAGTCTCTTAGGAGCTAAACTACAAAATCTTCAAAGGATTAAGAACATCCTTAACAGGGAATCCCTTCCTACACTCAAGTGTCCTTTAAGGAGCTACAGTTTAGCAGGTTTGTTAATAAATAAGATCACTTCTAAATAAAAACCCTTATGAACAAATACAAATTAATTTCTTCAAAACAAGCTTCTTAGTCATCAGCTTTTCTTGTGAAATCCATAGAGGTTGGTTTTTTTGTGTTCACTTTTATCCTAAGACAAACAGAAAACCATACTGAGTTCACAGTAATTAGCTTGATTCGCTTCACCTTCTTATTCAGGCTCATTCCTAGAATAGAATCCTTAAGGTGATTGTGTTAACAGCCCTCTAGTTGGTAAAAGTATGTGGTATTTTAGCAGATGACAGCCTAGTAAAACACATTATTATTATTATTATTGTTCTTATAATTTCTGCATGGGCTGCAAAGGAATCTATCACATCGTTTTCAGTGAGGAAATCCAATTCTGGCCATACCCAAACTCCAATTATGATCTCACTTGTGATTAACAAGAAATGTGTGGTTTTATTTCAAGGCAGCTGACTGGCCTTATTCCCTTTAATGTAAAACCCAACTGTGGATAGTGCACAGACAGCTCTAATCCTGCAGAACTGTTTAAGTCTGACCTTATTCCTCCTCTCTGAAATTTGCCTTGGTCAACTGTTTAAATGTAAAAACTGAGCATCTGCACTGGAATTTCACAGCACTGAAAATTTTCAGGGTGATGCAACCACAAAACACTACTGTTTCCAGACAAGAGAGTCTATGATCCTTGAGTGTGCTACTATCTCATTTGTACCTAGCTGCAGAATGCATCTGTAACAAAAACCTTAGGTGTGCATAGTGCAACTCAAGGTTTCAGCCATGGTTTTTTTCTGAATGGATCAGGGGATCTTGAGCCACCCAGATAGGGATGAAGAAGGTGAGAAGAAATGTCCCTGTTCATTCAGGGAAGGAGAAAGCCATTGAAGTGAGGAACACTAAGAAGAGCCCAGTTACAGGTCGTATAGCTACTGCTCTGCCTTGTCAAGAAAGTCTCCATTGAAACTGGGAACTGCATTGAGTTAACTGCACAGGCAGGAGATCCCAGGGGCCCTAAGGAAAAAGCAGTATATTTTGGAGCCTAGTCCCAGGCAGCTTATGTTCATTTTAACCAAAAAAGACTATGACTTTATCTTTTTTTGTTGTTTGTAGTTTTTTTTCCTCTTTTTTTAACCCTGGGGGGGTATTGTAGCCCTCAACCTCTCCACTGGCAGTCTTACTGCAGACTAAGAACCAATGTGATCTATTGTTAACGTTTGAATGGATTTCTGTTTGGGGTGGGATACCAAATGTAGGCTTGGTGAGCCACAGAAAATAAATAATGAACAGGAAAGCTTGTTTTCCAGGCTGAAGTGGGATGGGGGGGTTTGTGAGGGAGGGGCTGGAAAGGTAGTTGGTTAAGATTTATTTGGCAGACATGTACAACTATCCTGTTTGAATTGTATTTGAATTAATTAACTTCATCTGTGTAAACCAGGTCAGTATCCTGTAATTTCCTAAGGGTATGGCTGTATCAGGAAACTGAGTAGTCAGCAGAGCTGGTTGAATAGTTAAAATAACTGATTTACAAATATTTCCAGGAATAAAACCACCAAGTTTCGTTTCTTATGATTTATAGGGCAATATAGGAAAATTTATCTTACCTGAAAAATGTCCTTTCTGTAAGAGGGGAAGTCCACAGCTCCTTGGGTTTTGCTCTCATACTTTCTACTCTCTGGAGGCAGAGGCAGGCTGGTCAAACGAGGCCATACATCAGCAAGCCTCACAAGTCTCCAATGCAAGTTCATAGAAAGGAGCTCTTTACAGCTTAATTTACAGCTAAGCTGATAGGGAAAAACAAAAACAAAAAAGAGAGATCCACACAATTTCTGCTGCAGAAGTTTAAACTTCCATGGCAACTGCTTTTATGTTCCATAGCATCTCTCACGGAGATATGTACAGCTGGGAGGCAGAAAAGGCATTCATGGTAACACACTTTGCAAGTGTTTGCTTGGCTCTGAACCACTCTTCTTGTGCCAAGTGGGTAGATGAGCTCTTCTGGTTTTCTTGCTTGAAGAAGTTTCATGTACGCAAACATCCTCCCAGAAAAGACCACAGATATACTACAACACAGTACCCAATAGATGTCAGGGCATGTCAGAAAGCAAATGCAAGAAGTCTCACTGCCCTTCCTTTAAAGAAGGAAAGGAACATCAGTTCAGAACAGCATGCCAAACGTGCTGCTTCCTCCAGGTAACAGCAGGATCTGGGGTTGCTTACCTGGGCAGCTTGAGAACTCAAGAAAACAACACAAATTCTTCACACATTTCTCTGTGTATTGGCAAAGACTTGTGTAGCCTTCTATGGCTAGTAAGGGAAAAAGCACAAATATTTAAAAGGGAAAAGGCTGTAAAAGCTTTGTCAAAGTATTGATTGGGGCATCTAATAACTAGAGTTTACCAGCAGAGGGTTATTTCAGTTTCTGATCCATGAGATTATCATCATGATGTATTTCTGAATTAGATACTTTACTTCCTTTTTAGAGACTTTCTGGCATTAGAATTTCTGAAGGATTTGTAGAGGGTTTTTTGGTCAATGTTTGTTGGGTCTGTGTCAGTCAGACGTGGCCAAAGAACACATGAAAGAAAACATATCCTTTTAACCAGTATTTATTTCTCCCAGATAATACTGCAACCTTCAAACACATTCCCTAGTGAACTTGCTGTGAGACTAACACCCTTCAAAGATGGCTATTTATCAGTGTCTCTGAAAGAAAGTCCATTAGGCAGTGAGTTGAATTTTCAGGTTGGAATTGTTTTCATTAGTGGAGGTTTGAGAAACCTTTTATCTCACTGTGAGAACCTCTCTGTGGCTTTACGTATTCTGTAGTGATCTAGGAACCGAGCTCATTTTTCATCTGTGCTTGTCTTTTTATTTCTAATTCTATCTGTGGTACTAGATAAATGACAGAGACAGAGAAGGTCTTTGAACATGTCCTGCTTGCTAAGTATTTTCTCAACGTTGAAAAAAGAGTAGATGGTCATAGAATCACAGAATGGTAGGGTTGGAAGGGACCTTTAGAGATCGTCTAGTCCGACCCCCCTGCAGAAGCAGGGTCACCTAGATCAGGTCACACAGGAACATGTCCAGGTGGGTCTTGAAGCCCTCCAAGGAAGGAGCCTCCACACCCTCCCTGGGCAGCCTGGGCCAGGGCTCTCTCACTGAAACACTGAAACAGTTTGTTCTTATGTTTAAGTGGAACTTTTTGTGTTCCAGCTTCATCCCATCACCCCTTGTCCTGTTGCTAGCTAGTATAGAAAAAAGTGCTGCCCCAACCTCCTGACACCCACCCTTTAAATATTTGTAAGTGTTAATAAGTTCCCTCCTCAGTCTCCTCCAGACTAAACAGCCCCACTTCCCACAGCCTTTCCTCATCAGGAAGATGCTCCAGTCCCCTGATCATCTTGGTGGCCCTGTGCTGGCCTCTCTCCAGCACTTCCCTGTCCCTCTTGAGCTGAGGAGTCCCTGTAGATTATAGAATCATGGAATGGCAGGGTTGGAAGAGACCTTTAGGGATCATCTAGTCCAACCCCCCTGCTTTTTTCCTCTCTTATAATCTGACATTTTTTCTAAGGCTGGAATTTTGTGCATTACAAACCCAAGAACTTTTGAGTAAATCTTGGAGCTCAAAGGAATTACAACGTGTAACCAGTATTTTCCTTCATCTCATGCCATCTAACTTTCTTCATAGACTCCAAAGGGGCAAAATGAAGCACCTTTCAGATTCATTTCAAAGATGAATGACCAGAAGTTTATTTTTTACTGTGAAAAAAGCTAATACTTCCTTCTGCTTATTTAACCCTGTAATAGTTGAAATACTTACAGACAAGTGATCTTCTTTTTCTCTAATTTCATTTGTTATGTGGCATCCTGGCTCACAAATCAATGGGACACAGTGATGGATGTTAGGAAAAGCTCCAATTGTTACTTTCTGCAACGCTATCACCATGTTACTGAATATGCAAAAAGGAAAGAAAGAAATAAATCCTTTTCAACTAGGATATTGTTTACAGTAACAGACAATTAGACTGCAGTTACTTGTGTATATAATGGCAACAAATCAATTTAAAGGGAAGAAAAACCCCAAACTAAAACCAAAACTCTACTTTTGTTCAGTGTTTCCAAACCCTGGATGTGGTAGTTAAAATATTTGCTCCTAATTGCTCTGTTAGGTTGATCTTCTTTGCAGGAGGTGGGCTGCAGACTAGCTTTGGTAGGTCACAGAGCTTCAGTCAAATAGATATTATTTTAGATACAACAGATATTATTGTGGCATTTTTTGCTGTAGTGTCCAGTGACAGGACAAGGGGTGATGGGATGAAGCTGGAACACAAAAAGTTCCACTGAAACAGAAGGAAAAACTATTTTCCTGTTGAGCTGAGGGAGCCCTGGCCCAGGCTGCCCAGGGAGGGTGTGGAGGCTCCTTCTCTGGAGGCTTCCAAACCCACCTGGACACGTTCCTGTGTGACCTGATCTAGGTGACCCTGCTTCTGCAGGGGGGTTGGACTGGATGATCTCTAAAGGTCCCTTCCAACCCCACCATTCTGTGATTCTGTGATATTATGGTCACAAATACCATCAATGTTTGATACTAAAAGATTGTTTTGGCTTCTGGTATCCCACTGTGTTTACTTAAAGAGTATTTTAGTTCCATTTGGTCTAGCAATTTACACACTGCCAAAGAGCTTTTAAGCCTCTTTTCTATACTGCAGAGTAATGCAGATCAGACTGCCCACTTCCTCCACAGCAAAGGGGCTTTTGTTTGTTAGGAAACCCTGTGCAAGTCAATTTATTCAATTGAAGTATGAAGTATGTGCACTGAAATAAGCACACAACTAGAGCTAAGACATCAAGACTTTTCTTTCTAAGAATGATGGCTACTTATTGGGAAAAGTTATCCCTTATAAACATCTCATGTATGAACTTGCTTGCCAATTATTTTTCTTCCCACCAAGCAGGTTAAAGAAAATTGTTTTGCATGTAAAAGATTTATCCCTTTACTGAGAGCATTTATGAACTTTGTTAATTTTGCGCACAAATTATCATTTTTACCCCATTTTCATGTCCTGCTGGGGAACTGCTGAAGGTTTTTTGTCCTTTCTCTAGTGTTTCATCAGTTACTGAGCTGCTCTACTCTCGTATTACCTAATTTTTTGCTTCCCCCAAAGAGCAAGAGTGCAAGTAACCTAATGGAAAGGCAATGAACACTTCTTTCCAGGATGGAGCTGATGGATTGATTCAGAAAAATGAGAAATATTGGTTTTCTGGAGGTTACCAAAATCTTCTATTTTAGGGAAAATAAAAGGCAAGAAAAGGAAGAAGAAAGAAATATTCAGCCAAGAGACATGGCAGTATTGAAAGATACCTTTAAGTAATGAAGATTGGATGGAATAACTGAGGAGAAATCGTCAGTCTGAGACAACCAGATGAAAGAAGAAACGTGGAAGAGGAAATCTGAAGGAAAAAAATCTAATGAGAGAAAGAACATATAAAGGTAGAGGTGACAGTGAGAGACAGAAGACATCATAGGATCATAGAATGGTAGGGTTGGAAGGGACCTTTAGAGATCATCTAGTCCAACCCCCTGCAGAAGCAGGGTCACCTAGATCAGGTCCCATCATCAGAGACAATGAAGCATTAGGTACTGAGGGACTTATGATGGCACATGCAGGAGGAAAGGGAGAGGAAGAGAAATATGTAAATCAATATAGTCTTAAATTATTGAAATGGTTCCTACAAGGATGAGATGTATGATTTGGTGTATTTATAAAATATCTTTCTAAAATTATTTCTGTCAAGAATCCCTGTTTATTTAGACCTACCAGTTAATCTCATGGCACTAGTCAATGCCAAGGTACCTCCAATATGCCTAGGTGTTTTGGTTTTATTTCTATAAATCACTCATTATCAATGAAGACATTTTATACCTCAACATATTTTTCTTGATTATTATTTAGCTTTTTTTGGTATTAAAATGATGGGGGGGGAAAAAATCACTGTTTCTGAGATGACAACTCTTTTCTCCTCTGTTCATTTAATCAGTTTGGTACAATGATGGCAGAACCACAAATTATTCTGTTACTATTAAAGATCATTGGGTTATTGCATCTTTTCTTCCCTCCTAATTAAACTTGCTGAATTCTACATCTATGTAACACCCAGCTGGTGTCACAAGGGTTCAGCTTTTATGACTATGGGGCTCTCATTAAGAATCAAGAACTGCAAGGAAGGGACAGGATCTACCTGAGCAACTGGACAAAACCCCCATATTTACCCACAAGCTGACCAACCCTGCAAGGAGACCCTTAAACTAGAAAAGATGGTGGAGTGAGATAGTAACCCTCATTCAACCATGGAAGTGCTGGACTAGATTGGCAAGCAAATGATGCAGGGGAATGTGGATAAGAGAGCCCACAAGTTTGCAGATGAAAGAAAACTGAGAGAAGCGATTGATAGACTGGATGGCTGTGCTGCCAATGTGACCTCTGCCAGCATGAACAAAGCAGCTCTAGCATTTAATTTCAACTTCTGTGCATCAAAAACAATGATGTAATGTAAATAATAATATAATATCAAATAATAACTTCTGTACATCAGCAATAATCTTTCACAACCTATGGGTCTAGACTTAGCCATCTTTTTCAATGTAGCCTAACTACTCTTCCCCAGTGTTCCAGGGAATGTAGCAATCCCCAGCAGTGAGAAGTAGCTCTGGAGGATAACAGCCTGGAGAGAGGCTCCTGAAAGGAGTAGAAATGGCTGCCTTTTGTGGGATGTCATAACGTCCCTCCACGTTTGATTTACGTGTTGGGAAGTAACTGCTTCTCGTTGAGCAGCTCGATGTACAGAGCAGATCTGAAAGCTGTGCTTGGACAGGCAGTGGCACTCCTGAAAGCAACATGCTGGGCTGCCATGCTACTGCTCTTTTAACTCATAAAAGCAGCAAAATACAGTGCTTTTGGAATGAAGCAAGCTCAAACACAAATAGGTCTGTCTCCTCGGAGCTACTCTCCAGCAGCTCAATCCCCAGCCTGTGCTGGTGCATGGTGGATGGTACCAAAATGCCTTCAAATTGGGAGTCACAGGAACTCTGGCAAGCACATTGGAGATCAGGGTTAGAACTGAAATTCATCTTGAGAAACTGGAGGAATGAACTGGAAAAAGAGGATATAATTTATGAAGAGCAAACAGGAGATACCATGGCTAGACAGAAATAATTAATAGCATAAATGTAAGGTGAGAAAAATGGGCTAGTAATACAGAAGATGGTCAAGATATTATGGGGGACTGAGAGCTGAAAGTGAGTCTTTACTTAACAAAATTAAAAGAGGAGTTAGTGGGACAAAAGGATGGCTGCCCAGGAATGTGAGGCAATCTTTCCACTCTACTTAGCTGGAGTACTGTATCCACTTTGTGACAGTAATCAAAGAGGCTGTGAGCCAAGTGAGACGTGCTGCAACACACCAATGATAACCACTATGGGCCCAACAATATAAATATTGAGGAAATACTAAGGTGGGCTTGGGGAGGAATCCAGGAAAAATGAAAGAATAACCTGATCTCTGTTCTACACATGTGTGGAAGTCAGAAACACTTGGCTTAAAGTAAGAAATCTCAGGCTATACATTGGAAACACTTTCTAATGGAAGGTTGGTAACTGACCCCCTGGACTATTCAGAGTCTTTGCTTCTGACTTAGACAGTCTTCAAGAACAGGCTGAACATGCAAACCAGGAGTGACAGGTACAGTTATTCCTTAGAGAGATTTTACAAACACTGGAGGGTTTTTTCTGTGCTATAAAAAGAAGCCTTTATTAACCTTCCAATTAACCAGCAAGAAAAAAACAGGTTAGAGCTTATTGAACGTTGGCAGATTTACAGATTGATGTAATATAAATTCTTACCCTAATAAGATTATATTCTTATTTGGGAAATAAGTATTTGGGAAATAGACCTGAGGAATATCATCAATGGCAAGAGAAACAGAGTTTGCATTTTATCATTTTTGTGGTTAGATTGTTATTAAAAATCATGATGATAGCTAAGAGTTAAAGGTCTTGGTAAAACACATTTTGTTCACAGATGTTTTGTTTTTGTTATTTGATACTCATGCTGAGTTTTTCAAGAGTAAACACAGTTAAGTTACAACTTTCTGTATTTATTCCTTCTTTTCTAGTTTAAGTAGATCCTCTGGTGTTTTTTTCCTTTTAGATTGTGTCACTCAGATGACACAGAGTAATGAATCACACAGAATCACTGAATCACAGGATTCCAAGGGTTGGAATGGACCTGCAAAGCTCATCCAGTGCAACCTCCAGGACCACCTAGAGTAGGGAACACAGGAACTCATCCATCTGGGTTGGAATGTCTCCAGAGAAGGAGACTCCACAGCCCATCTGGGCAGCCCCTGCCAGTGCTCCCTCACCTCAACAGGGAAGAAGCTTTATCTTGTGTTTCTTTGGAACCTCTTCTGTTCCAGCTTGTCCCCATTGCCCCTTGTCCTGTCATTGGCCATCACTGAGAACAGCCTGGCTCCAGCCTCCTGACACTCGAAATCTATCCTGCTGACAGAACTTCATAACACTTCAGCAGCTGTTCAGGACAAATTTCTGTGAATTCAAAGTTATCTTTTCTCCAACCTTTGTGAAAAAAACCACAAACTTTTAACAATTATAAAGAACCCTGAAAGTATATTCTGGGTTATGGTGAAAAGGGGTAGTGTCCTGAGAAACAGAAGAGTGCCTGAGTTCAACTGAACCTGTTCATGAAATTTGATCTGCCTGCAGTAGTTAATGGCTCTGGCAACTCATGCTCACCAAATAAGATCTAATACCAGGCTTCTATTAAAACAGAGAAAATTATGTCTAGAGCATCATCAGTCAAAGGAAATTTTGAATATTGCTACAGAGGGAGAAACATGAAGAAATCAGGAACCTCTGCTAGATATGTGCAGGCATATAGCACGGAGATTGCTCAAACACATGATATCTCTCCATTTACCCTACCTTTCCTCTGACAACTGTAAATCTGTGGTTTACTTTATCCCTTCCCACATGCAGTGTGTGTCTCTAGTACTGTCTCTGAAAACACAGAGGAAACAGAAGAAACAGTAAAATTGGTCCTCATAGTTGGATGTTATATGGCGATTGTAGCATTTGGGAGAGCTGTGGGTCATTTGCTTTTCTGAATTCTTCATTGTCTGTCTGTAACCAACCTACTTCTCCTTGTCTTCCCCCCCTCCTGCAATCTAGTGATTGGGAGATGTGGGTGCACAGATAGAAACTTCTGGCTGTACCTTAGTTCATGGGACAACAATGCAAAGATGGCTGGAAGGGATATTGACCCATGAATCAGGTAAGGAAATTACTCTCAGTTCAAGGAACAGATGTGTTTTTGCTGGTTTCTATGATGGTTTCAATGGTGAGGTTTGGTTTGATGCTCCAGTTGCATCTGTACAGTGCCAATTGCTCTGATTCATTCTGATATCACACACACACTCTAAAAATTCATGCCTCCATGTGATTGTGCCCATCCTCTGACTGCAGACTTTTGCCTTCACAAGCTTAGATTACTCTCACAATCCCTGCAATACTTAAACCCATCTGGAAGCTGAAGCCAGTGTAAAATCTGGCTGCCTCAAATCTGGCTGCTCTTCTAAGAAAGTATTGTGACTTTATGGAGTTCAGTGCACTTTTGCCATATGATCTCCGTCGGCTACCAGTAGACATTTGGGTGTTTTGACCTTTTAAGCTCTTAATGACTGTTTATCCAAGCAACCAGCCTCCTCTTGTGTTGCTCCTGAACCAGCTGCAAGCAGCAGGCATGCTGGATTCCTTTTCATCTACCAAAGAGAGGAATCTTGGCAAAGTGTGGGCTGTGATAGCTCGTTCAGACTGAAAATGTGGTTATCTAGTTAGTCCTAACTCGCTCAGTATCCTGAAATCTTTACTCTTTTGGGCTTAATCTTCAAAAGATTCAGCACTAAGCAAGAGAAAAAAGCAAAATGATTAATGATTAGAAAGGACACCCTGTCTTAATCTTTTCTTTAGTGGTTTTCTAATTGGTGTCCAGATGGAATTGCTTCAGATTAAATAGTACATCTTTTCTTAAGCAGATGGGAAGACATGTTATAAATGTGCAGTTGTCTTAATTTAGACTTGAATTTCTTCTGCCTATGTTGCCTAAAATCCATAGATTATTGTGTGCTATTTCTCAAAACCCTTGTTCACGTCTCCATTCCCTGTCTACATCAAGTTTAATAAATATAACTTGAAGGAACATAGAATCACAGAATGGTAGGGGTTGGAAGGGACCTTTAGAGATCATCCAGTCCAACCCCCCTGCAGAAGCAGGGTCACCTAGATCAGGTCACACAGGAACATGTCCAGGAGAGTCTTGAAGACCTCCAAGGAAGGAGCCTCCACACCCTCCCTGGGCAGCCTGGGCCAGGGCTCCCTCATCTCACACTGAAACAGTTTTTCCTTATGTTTAAATGGAACTTTTTGTGTTCCAGTTGCATCCCATCACTCCTTGTCCTGCTGCTAGCTACCATAGAAAAAAGGGATGCCCCAACCTCCTGACACAGTCAGAAGCTGAAGCACCACTTTGACAGCTGAGATTGACATGAGGAGGGTTGAGATGGGGCACAAATATCCTCCAGCTGCTGTGTACATTGTCTACAAAGAATCAGCCAGGGCACAGTGAAGTCAATTACTGTGGAGAGGCTGCCAGCCTTCAGATTGATCATGTGTGTTTCTCTTCTGGAGAGCCACTGCCAGCACGGCTAAGGTGAACAAGAATGTTGGCTGCTCTGATCAATCCATTAGCTGGGACCCAGACAAGATCAGGAAGCCACAACCAGTTTCCTGACAGCCTTTTTTTCCTTTCCTCTTTCATTTGAGGTTTTTTAACCTCTTTTCTGTTCCCAGAGTAAGAAAGCTGAAGTGTAGACTCCAGCTCAAGAGTATAAATTGTTTTTTTATAAAGGACAACATTTTTTTTGTTAAAAAGTGAAATAATCTATAAATAATATAAAATAAGTAATTGGGGTGTTTTTTAAACCTTTTAAAAAAGAAAAACCCACATGACCCAGAAGTATCTTGTAGATAGGATAGAGAATGTGCTAAACAATAAATGCTCAGTAGAAAACTGTTCCACAGGAACGTGAAAAGTCAAAAGGAAGACTAGTAAAAGAGGTAACAGACCATCTGTAAAGGGCAGTAGTTACTAGAGTGTGGCTGCTCTTGAAATCAAACTGGTGTATGACAGAGCCCTGGCCCAGGCTGCCCAGGGAGGGTGTGGAGGCTCCTTCCTTGGAGGTCTTCAAGACCTGCCTGGACACATTCCTGTGTGACCTGATCTAGGTGACCCTGCTTCTGCAGGGGGGTTGGACTGGATGATCTCTAAAGGTCCCTTCCAACCCTATCAGTCTATGATTCTATGATGTTAGAACTACATTTCTGTTCTCATCTACAGCCATGATATTCATTTCACTTGCTTGGCAAACAGGACCTCTTATTGATGAAACATGTATCAGAGGCAGGCTCAGTTCCATGTTTTCTCTATAAAATGTCATAATTCACATTTGTTCTGACTTTGCATTTACATAACAACAGGAAACCATTATCCAGTGACAGGAGACCATTATCCTCTAACAGTACTGTGGGGTATATGGCAGATGGGACTACTCCAACTGACTAACAATTTAGTTGCTTCTACTGCAGCTCTCTTTACAGAGTAATTATCAGCAGTACTAATACACTCAAATCCCATGAATGCAAGGGAGAGGATGGAACATATTACAAATATCTAAATGGTGGCTATCAGGAGGTTGGGACATCTCTTTTTTTCTGTGGTGTCTTGCAACAGGACAAGGGGTGAAGGGATGAAGCTGGAACACAAAAAGTTCCACTTAAACATAAGAACAAACTGTGTCAGTGTTTGAGTGAGGGAGCCCTGGCCCAGGCTGCCCAGGGAGGGTGTGGAGGCTCCTTCCTCGGAGAGCTTCAAGACCCACCTGGACACGTTCCTATGCAACCTGATCTAGGTGACCCTGCTTCTGCAGGGGGGTTGGACTGGATGATCTCTAGAGGTCCCTTCCAACCCTACCATTCTATGATTCTATGAACATCTCCAGGAAACACAGAAAGCAATGGTATTTAACCTCTTTCCCATTAAGTCACAGAAATAAATAAAAATAGGGAAAACAATCAAAATATCAGATCAGTGAGTTGTGCTTATGCCAGAGAACATATTTTGCTCCAACAAATGTCAAAACATTGGCATTTTCAACAGCAAATATAAAAGCTATTGGATCTAAAGCACTTTGCCAACAGCATTGCTGAGCCATTCTAAATTCACTTATGAATTGGAGGTTAATAAAGCAGAAAAACACAGGAACCGAGTGTGCATATAATGGGGCTCAGAGCCACTTTTCCTCTCCTGTGGTGTTTCCTGACAAGCCAGCACTGGAATACAAGTCAGGAAACATTGTGGTGGACATATGCTGCCCCATCTCAGAGTATTATGCCCAACAGAAGTCTCACCAAAGTCAGTTTAGGGTTCCTAACAATGTGCAGTGGATATAAGGTCATTCTCTAACATCTTCCACCTCTTGTGAGGCAGAAGTAAGCATGATGTCTAGTAGAGTGTCCATAAGGAGCTAGACACTTCTCAAAACTCTATGAAATTTTCTATTAAAGGTCTCAACCCCAGTGACAGATGAGAATAGGTGACATATTAGCATAACAGCAGAGCTTAAAGCCCTCAGAGATCACTGTCCTTGGACTTTTATGCCTTAGATAGATAAAGCAGTGGTTGACAGGAACAATGGAGACACGGAGAGGTGAAGGGTCTTACTGAGGTCCTCTAATCTCTGTAATTCTTATTCTGTATTTCTTCACACATTCTGTGCTTCTTCACAGATAGAAGTGTCCTCAGATAGCATCTTGCACAGCTGTTCTCTGTGCCAAGTTGAGAAGAGATCTACTCTTACTTATTTAGGGAAGCACAAATACCCAATATGCTTTGTGTGCCTATACATCCACAAGCAAATACATTTAATAGGACAAGAAGGACAAATATTGACAGGCAAAGTCCAACTTCTTCCCAGTTCTAAAATCCGTGGTGGGCTGGGGAAAAAAGAAGCCAGGAAGAATGGGGGGAAAATGAGGGATAGGATCACTCAATAAGCACATACAGTCTCTGTAATGGTACAGGAAAAACGTTGGCAAAGTTATGCAACGTGGGAGCGCAAGGACTGGAGAAAATGGGTGAGGGAAGGAATGTAACACCCCCAAAAAATCTGTCAGAAAACAGACTTTGATCAACAACGTGAAAGTATCATTAAACACAAATTCTACCTTTCATCTTACTATTCCTGCAATTCTACTACCAGATGGAAACTCACACCTCTTGATACCGAGGCCCTGAAGTAAAGGCAAGACAACACTGCCAGTCTTCACGTTGAAGCCATCTGCTCATCTTCTGGTTTGATACCATTTCATATTGTGCACATCTTAAATTTTCCTGCCAGCCTGCTTCTCTTTGCATTGTTCTCTTTTTTTCTATCATCAGGAATTAGGTTTTTACGGTAATTTTCCCCGTGAGTTACTAATTCCAACGTCAACAAAACAGCAAACTTTTTCAGCAAGGAATTAAGGCTGGATTTGGGGATGGCTTCATGCTAAAAGTTAAACCTTCAGAGGGGTAAAAACTGGAAGGCTTCACAGGCTTATCCCAGCGTAATTCAGAACAGCTGCAGAGCAGTTCTAAACCAGTCTGTCCTGCCTTTTCCCAGCAAGGAAATTCCTGGGTATGACTAATGGTTGTATATGTGGGAATAATCAATGCAACATAGAAATAAAATCAATTCTTTTTCCAAATACCTATCTGTCTGGCTATAATCTGCTTTGCTCCAAGAGAGAAATCTAAGAAATATGTTTTTCTTAAAGCAAGAAGACAGAGTGCTCTAAACAAAGGTTTTCTCTTGCAAATCCTGCAATAAGACACTTGCACTACAAAAAAGAAAAACCATCTGAAAAGCAGTTTTCCAGCATCTCAGAGGAATTTACAATAAAAAGCAAAGCAAAGCAAAAAAAAATGGCCAAACCCCAAAGAGTTGTGGGGGGTAATAATGACAAATCTGCATGTCAAAACTTTTATCAAGCTGGGAGCAGGAGAATATGCCAGTGGTTGATGTGTCGGTGTGTGGTGGTGAAGGAGGTGAAAGTGGGAAGTCAGTGGGTGTATTTCATGAATGCAGTTATCCTTGATCTCTAAAACCCTCTGCTGCAATCTGGAAAGCATTGGAAAACCCAGCCTCATTGCCCAGCATTAAATACTGATGAAGCAGAATTTTAAAGCTGAAAATGCAGATAAAAGTAATAAGTATTCATATGTTATTTTCTCATTGAAAGCCTCATTGTTAAAATGCTCTATGGTTGCCACAGAATACAAAAGCATGGTTTTTTTTTTTCTCCCAAAGAATAGCTTCTTAATCAGCCTCTTCATCTCAGCCACATGAGGCAGAGCACACCTACTCATGCTGGGGATACATGATGAGGGCCACAGGCATCTCAGAGGAGGCAGCCAGAGTCACAGTTACCAGTGATGTAGCTCCCCACTTGCCAGGACTTCAGTCTGTATGAGGAGCACCAGGTGCCTCTGCTCAAATTCATTGAAGAAGTTGCTGCTTGAGGCAGAAGGCATGTCAGGACACGTAAACAGAGACAACATGTGAGGACATGCACAGGAAAATAGGAGAGGAAGTGTATGGAAGGGGATATTTTGAGGACACTGCAGGAGAGGCTCTTGGAAATTGGAACTCCATGCTGGAGGAGGTACATCTCTGAGAGACTGTACCATGAGCAAGCCACACCAGGACAGGAACAGGCCAAGAGAATATGGCTATGGGTGACCTCATTCATGTTTACAAACACGTGAAGGGTGGGTGTCAGGAGGATGGAGCCAGGCTGTTCTCAGTGATGGCCAATGATAGGACATGAGCAATGGGTGTAAACTGGAACAAAAAAGGTTCCAAAGAAATACAAGGAAGAATTTCTTCAGTGTGAGGGTGAGGGAGCACTGGCAGGGGCTGCCCAGATGGGCTGTGGAGCCTCCTTCTCTGGAGACATTCCAACCCAGCTGGATGAGTTTCTGTGTGCCCTGCTCTAGGTGCTGCTGCTCTGGCAGGGGGGTTGCACTGGATGAGCTTTTGAGATCCCTTCCAACCCTTAAGATTCTTTGGTTCTGTGACCCATGCTAGGACAGGGACATCCTGAGAAACTGCAGCCTATGGAGCAAAATGTGCCAAAGCAGACAAAACAAGCAAGAAAAAAGGTGCAGGGCAGTAAGAAGGAAGGAGAAGCAGCACCAGGCTCTGACTTGACCTTCTTAAAACAGAGTTACCTAGACTAAAGCTGAGCCAGGGAAAAGGGGAAGAAAGGGCTTTTGCCTATGTGTTCATTTAATTTAGTTTCTCCTTTGTTTCTTAATACTCAAATCAATAATTAACAATGTCTGTTAATTGGCAACAAATTATATGGAGTTCACCAAGTTGATGTTGTTTTGCCTGCAACGTTACTCTGGTGTAAAAAAAGGTTACTATACTTGTTTCGGTTACTTCACTATTTTGGAGGCAAGACCAGGAGTTAAAAGTAGTATTTACACCTAAAACATGGAAACCTTGAACTGAATTTGCAGAAACACATGAAAAATATAAAGCCAATTATGAGAAGTGATGTCCCAGTTGCACTGAACTACAAACTGGGAGACAATGGACCTATTTGAATCTTTATTGCCATTTCAGTCTCAACTTGAGTAACTTAATTCACATTTCCCACTTAAGAATATACTTGAGCAGTTTAATCATCTCACTAAAAGAAGGGTTGTGGAGGCTCCTTCCTTGGAGGGCTTCAAGACTCACCTGGACATGTTCCTATGTGATCTGATTTAGGTGAACCTGCTTCTGCAGGGGGGTTGGACTAGATCATCTCTAAAGGTCCCTTCCAACCCTACCATTCTATGATATGACAGAACTACTGTCTTTACCCTGCTACATACTACTGTAATGTAAAGGGAAAATAAAATAGCTAATAAAACTAATACCTAAGTAAGCTAACTAATAGAAAGAAAGCCATAAGCATGAGAGATTTTCCTCTCAGGTCATGACAAAAAGCAACAAATCACTTGCTGTTGTAATATATGCTCACAAGACAAGGAAAAGCACATAAACATTGATCACAGATTGTCTGTTTCTTCTTAAGAGCTTGAGATGTATTGGATCAGGATTACTGAGTAAGGATTGTTCTACAATTTCCCATTCAGTCAGACAGAACAAAAATGACAATTCAAGAGATGAAAACCTAATAATAATAATAATAATTCCAGTTGCATAAATTGATCCCAGGAGCTTCTTTCTCACATAGACATTGTGTCATGTACTCGAACTTTCAGACCATTTCCCAAAAAAGCATCTAGGAAAGTAACATCTAAGCAAACAATAGTGCTTCAGAGCAAATTATGATCTTGAAAAGTCTACAGCCTAATCCTAAAGCTAGCTAATCTCCATAGGTTTATAGAGTTGCAATACTTCATATTGACAGGACAATTGTCTTCTAGGAGACCATGAGCTATAAGTGCAACTCATGTCCTTTATTTCAACTTGAATGATCTCAGTTTTGACAATTTTTAGAAGAAAAAGAGTTTAAAGTTTTCTTTCATTTGCTTTTATGGTATGCAGAAAAATCCATTCCTGACTGGAAGTGGTGATGTTGCTAGTTCCACTATAGTGACTGTCAGCTTTGGTGGATATGGATTCAGGAGGAATCTTTTCCACCTTAATGTTTGGTTCTGATGAAAATCTTTTGGTTTGAATGGAATCTAGTTCAGTTTACCAAATTAAATGGTACCTTCATATTAAAAGTATGATTTTTTTTCAGAAAATCATCACCTGCTGTAAAATACACAAAAAATGTCATCAGATACAGTGGCCTAGAAGGCACTAGTCTGAGCTGCTAAGGAAGAATTGAACATAAAGTCCCTCAGGGGCTGGTGCTGGGATCAGTGCTGCTCAATGTGTTCATTAATGACCTTGCTGAGGGAACAGAGGCACTGTCAGCAAGTTTGCTGATGATACTGAACTGGGGGCAGTGGCTGACACACCAGAAGGCTGTGCTGCCATTCAACCAGACCTGGACAGGATGGAGGGTTGGGCAGGGGAAAGTCTAATGAAATTCAACAAGGGCAAGTGTAGAGTGTTGCACCTGGGAAAGAACAACCCCATGGACCAGCACAGGCTGGGGAATGAATTGTTAGAGAGCAGTGTAGGGGAAAGGGAGCTGGGGGTGCTGGTGGGCAGCAGGATGAGCATGAGCCAGCAATGTGCCCTCGTGGCCAAGAAGGCCAATGGCAGCCTGGGGTGGATCAGAAGGGCTGTGGGCAGTAGGTGGAGAGGGGTTCTGCTCCCCCATTGCTCTGCTCTTGTGAGACTGTATCTGGAATCTTGTGTCTAGTTTTGGGCCTCTCAGTTCAAGAAGGACAGGGAGCTGCTGGAAAGAGCTCAGTGCAGGGCCACCAAGATGATGAAGGGAGAAGAACATCTCCCGTGTGATGAAAGGCTGAGGGACCTGGGGCTCTGTAGCTTGGAGAAGAGGAGCCTGAGGGGTGACCTCATTCATGTTTACAAATCCATAAAAGGTGGGTGTCAAGAGGATGGAGCCAGGCTGTTCTCAGTGATGGCCAATGACAGGACAAGGGGCAATGGGGACAAGCTGGAACAGAAGAGGTTCCAAAGAAACACAAGGAAAAGCTTCTTCCCTGTTGAGGTGAGGGAGCACTGGCAGGGGCTGCCCAGATGGGCTGTGGAGTCTCCTTCTCTGGAGACATTCAAACCCAGCTGGATGAGTTCCTGTGTGCCCTGCTCTAGGTGGTGCTGCTCTGGCAGGGGGGTTGCACTGGATGAGCTTTGCAGGTCCCTTCAAAACCTTGGAATTCTGTGATAATGAACTGACAGATCCAAGTCAATAATTGAAAGCAATTTCATCTTTCTGAGTAAAAGCCTTAGTCTATTTCCAAAGTTACTATAAAACATTTGTATCTATATTTTTATATTTCATTTCTTTATTTAAGCACAGGAATGATGATTGGCATCCTTCTAGCAAGACACAAGTAGTTTTTTTGCAAGTGATATTATTTAACCACTTTCTCAAGAATTAGGCACGATGTTCTACATGCTGAAATCTGAGTGCTGGTGATTTGTCTGCTCATGGTTTCCTTCATTCATTTCCTGATGCAGAATGACATGAAAGAAGTCATTTTTAAAAGACAAACAACCCCAGTCTAGGGAAGGTACTGCTTATGAAAGACATCACACACACACAGAAGGATGTACATGTGCGTGGAGGCATTCAGCCCTCTGAAACATTTTCCATATTGCCTATTTTCTGTTTCCAGTATCAAAACCTTGGGGCCACCCTCTTCTTTCAGAGTAATTATTGCTTCACTGGGAGGCTTTTCTTTTGCTACTGATGCAGTAGTGAGCAATTTATAAAGGCAGTCTCTGAGCTTCTGGAACACAGCCTTTGTGTTGCTGTCAGTTACTTTGAGCAGCAAAAGCAAAGTAATTCAGCAGGGACTAAATAGATAATGTGCAGCTTACCTGCTTGTCCAGTATGCACCAGGAATCAAGCATGTTTTAGTCAGACTCCCATTCAATGCAAAGCTATCAAACAATTTCAACTTAGATTCAACATCTTCTGGAAGGAAGAGGTGTGACCAAGCAGCAGAGCTGTAAAACACCGTTTTCTGAAGCTTGGTTCTATCAGATGAAAAAGATCATTTGGATGACATTTCCCACGCTTATTGTCAGTCCTAAGATTTGGAGTGAGGGCTTGTGAGAATAGTTGGTAAAAGTCTATCTATTTGTGCTAAGATAAGGTGTTTTTCAGCTCCTTTTCATCCCCTGCCTTCCATATTCCTCTCCCCAGTGAAATGAAGTACTGTCATCTGTCAAATTCCACCTTGATAGACAAAGTAGAAAAAAGAGGAGAAGCTCCCCCAACACAAGGAGGTGGTTGGAAGCATGAGAGAATTCCTTATCCAAACTGAGGACAGAGGGTGAAAGAAGTTACTTTGGAGTGTTTAAAGAAAAAACTGTTGCAAAACAAAGCAATAAGTCTCCGAAATGTAATCCGTATGCACAGGATTATTTGTGCCTGAAGAGTGTTGCAGTAACACATGAGTTCTTGCCAATTCTTATGGAAGAAATGTGGGAGATATATATCCAACTATTAAATATGAGCTTACAGAGTCACAAAAAAAGAACTCCCAGCTTGCTTCTTGTTGCTGCTGTCGCTGGTTTCTACCAACTGAAACGGTAGAAGGGAAAAAAGCAAGCTAAAAATAATTAGTTCTTTTTAATGCAGTTTCATGAGTTTTAGGTTCTGAATTACACCTCAGCAAATCTTAACTGTTGAAGGTGCTGCATAGTATATGTCCTTGTCAATACTAACAAAAGTGTCACTTGTTTTATGATAACTCTTAGGAGGAATTTCTTTGCTGCCAGGGTTGTCAGGCATTGGCAGGGGCTGCCCAGGGAGGTGCTGGAGTCACTGTCCCTGGAGGGGTTTCAGAGCCAAGTGGATATTACACTGAGGGAAATGGTCTAGTGTTTGATAAGGCTGGAACAAAGGCTGCACTCCATGAGCTTAAAGTTCTCTTCCAGCTGCAATGATTCTATCATTCTAATTCCATTTAGCTCACCTTCTGCATTATGAGAAGCAAAAGCAACAAAAATATCCTTTGCTTAAAGGAAGCTAGTTATGAGATTACTGTCTACAACTATGAGTATCCCAATCTGCAGTCAGGAGCTGTGACCTTGGCACACCAGAAACTATTAAGCTGGCCTTGAATGGTTTGTGGCACTGCACCAGTGAAGAAAAGATGGCAAGGAAGGTAATACTAGAACACAAGCCACTCCAAAGTCAATTACCTTGTCTATGCAGATTCATCTCCCTCCACCATCACAGAGTGGTAGATGAGGGAAGCACCCCTGTAAAGTAACTCATCTAATCACACAGTATCTAAGATAGGTGCTTCCAGAGAAAAATCATGTGAATAACCAGCTTCAACTAGAATTTTCACCTGGTGAGAATTAGTCAAGGTTACAGTCTATTTGTAGAAGCTTTCAGTGTAGTTTACCTTGGCTAGCATCTGTAACCCATGATGTCACTTCATATTTGGGACAGTTAAGGTCCCTTCCAACTCCTACCATTCTATGATTCTGTGATTCTTCAGGTATGCATGTACCTGGTATGCATCTTGCAGTCAGACATGTAATTGCAACATCATCTGTCTGATATAGACCCAGGAGAAATAAAACTCAACAGCTTTGTGAAAGGGACAATTCCAGTTCTGCTTGGGACTGATGCTGGACTTAAAGAGAAAAGAGTTCTTTAGAAATGAGAACAGCACCTACTGTTTGTGAGACACCTTCAGAAGTGGTTGCCCTAAATAAATGAGGTCTGAAGTGAACTGAGTAGGCTTAGAATTTGGCTGTTTCTACAAGTTCAAACAACACTTGTCAAGATTCTTGGAGGTACTTAAAAAGAGACTTCTGAGCTGTTAGGAAGATATATGTAATCATTGAAATATCAGTTATGCTGGTTACCTGGAAGGTGGCCAACAAGTCCTTGCTCCTCCTGTGAGGTATTCAGAGTGCCTTCAAAATCTGCCTTCAAAGATGTGGAGGAAGCAAAACCAACTGGTTGGTTTGGTTTTATTCTGGTTGAGTTTTTCAACCACCTTTGCTAATCTGTCATGCATTCACCAGTGCTGTCACACTTACTGAATGCAGGGTTTCAGTACCTCTAGGAAGCCATAGATATACCAGTAGTATAGACCATTCAGATATGAAATCTAAACTATCTTCAGCCAATTGAATTCCTTGACTATGTGCTTACTATCAAGATACATGTACCCAGCTGGAAAGTGCTTCATCTACCTCAACCACATTTCTACTGCTAGCTAATGAACTTTACCAATGCAGGGAACACACCTGGACTTCACAAACTATTGCACAGACCTACACAGACCACTACAACAACCAGACAGTCAAAAACTCAATAGTAATCTGAAAGTCCTCAAATTCTGCCTTGTTCAAGACTCTATCTGGAAATAAAAGTTGATTCCATTGGAAGAGAAGTGGTAGCCCTCTCTCAGCTTGATGAGATTCTATAGTGTGCACATTCATGTTAATAGAAAATGTTAATAAATGTTAATCTGCCATATTGATAGTGAGTGAATGTTCTGCAGGGGCAATTACTTGCAATTATAAAAGAGCTCAAATTTTATCTTATTTTTTTAAATGGTAGCAATGTATCAGTGGCAGTTAGATGAATAAACTGCAGGTAGGAATCTTCTGTGTTATTTATTGCTGTGTTTTCCTCCATCTTTATAGAAAAATAATAAGCTATAACAATTCTGTTGTTTCCTCTTCCCACTTCCAATGCCATTTGAGCATCTTAATGTTCAGCCTCTTTTTCTAATTTCGTAGAATCACAGAATGGCAGGGTTGGAAGGGACCTTTAGAGATCATCCAGTCCAACCCCTCTGCAGAAGCAGGGTCACCTAGATCAGGTCACACAGGAACATGTCCAGGTGGGTCTTGAAGACCTCCAAGGAAGGAGCCTCCACACCCTCCCTGGGCAGCCTGGGCCAGGGCTCCCTCACTGAAACACTGACACAGTTTGTTCTTATGTTTAAGTGGAACTTTTTGTGTTCCAGCTTCATCCCATCACCCCTTGTCCTGTTACTATCTACTATAGAAAAAAGGGATGTCCCAACCTCCTGACACCCACCCTTTAGATATTTATAGATGTTAATAAGATCCCCCCTCAGTCTCCTCTTCTCCAGACTAAACAGCCCCAGGTCCCGCAGCCTTTCCTTGTATGAAAGATGCTCCAGTCCCCTGATCATCTTGGTGGCCCTGTGCTGGCCTCTCTCCAGCACTTCCCTGTCCCTCTTGAGCTGAGGAGCCCAGAACTGGACACAGGACTCCAGATGAGGCCTCAGCAGGGCAGAGCAGAGGGGGAGCAGAACCTCGCTTGACCTGCTGGCCACACTCTTCTTGATGCATCCCAGGCTGCCATTGGCTTCTTGCCCACGAGGGCACATTGCTGGCTCATATTTAGTTTATTATCAATCAGGACTCCCAAGTCTCCCTAATTTAAACTGATACCATTACATTAAGTGCATGAGAGGGTCAGTACAGCATCTCAAGCTAATTTATAGCTCCTGGCAATTACTGACTCCCAAAGTTTCCTACCAGTGCCAAATATCTGTAACTCTTTCAGGCCACATTCAATTATGAGGAATTTCTAATATATTATGGAAGGACATTAATTTTATGTGTAGTATCTATTCAGCCAGCCTATTTATTGGTTGCAGCACTTCTAAACTGATATTTTAGCAGGAGAAAATAAATCCTAACCTCTCCCCTCTTGGAGGGTTGTGACCCGAGAGCAGAAGCAGAGTAGTAAATTCTCACATGGCTGGCTGCAAACCCTTCTCTCTGTGCAGACATGTCCTAGAACTTAGTGACAGAAAGAGTCCAATTTGTGGGGTGACATCTCAGTCCCATTAAGGTTCCTGGCAGAATTCCCACTGGCTTCAGTGAGGATTTTACTGATGCAATACATTTCCTTGTCAATGTGGCAGTTCTTATTACTCTCTATGTGGTAAGGCATCATGCTTCATACAGCCCCAGACCACACACTGTTATAAGGACAGAAGCCTGCCTTTCTTAGCATAAAAACCATCACCCCTTGTTTCCTTTTTACTATTTTTTTACTGCTAGCCCACATATATGCTTACTTATACTAGAAGGTATAAATTAAAGGCAGGAGACAAAAGAGGATGGCAGCAGGCCAGATGAACTTTGGCATCAGTTGACCTACAGGTTCCTACTGCCTATCAGATCCTAATCAACTCTGTACATCATAGCAGTCTTGGCCAAAGGGCACTATACCTTCTTCTTCAACACAATACAAGCCTAAATTCTTGTAATGCTATCTCAGCTCCTATCTGCTGTAGGTTTTTTATCTTTCTCAAATCATAAGTACACTTGAAGAGCATCTTATCATCACAGTTCCATTAGATGGAATAAACAGGTGCCTGCACTGCACATTCCTGAAGAAATAAATCCATAGCTATTTGGAGGGAGAAAAAGAACTTGCTCAGACACACCTTGATACACATATGGAAATATTTAGCTACTTGTCACATGGGCATATTCTACAGATTTGGCATAACACACAGTAGTAAGATTGCAGCAGTTAATGAGATCTGCAAGTATGTAGTTCAAAACATTTACAACACATACATTTAAAACTGCCAGGAACAGGAAAGCTAGGTCTCAATATTTTGTTTGCAAAGGGGTTTTTTTTTGTAATTGTGACCTTTTAAAGCAAAGTATAAATTCAAGATGAACTGATGTCATAAAGTTGGCCAAGTAAGGAACTAATTTATATAAACTCACGTACTAGATATCAAGCATCTGGCTCTTGCTGTAAAATGCATAACAAGCACCTAAAAACCAGTATTTATGTTGGACACTAGAGATTCGGTTATCAGGCTTTACAGTGATTGCTGTCACTTTATTTTTAGCTGCTCTTTATTATATATCCTCCACTGAGTACTTATTTTCCCCAGGTAGCTGGAATTCCGAGATCTTTGGTTATCAATTCAATCCCGCAGGATGATAGAAAGTAAAACAGGACTCTGAGGCAGCTGAGATATATATCTGCTTTCCTGCAGCTCTCACATAAACAGCATTTCTTGAAACAGATAAGCCAGCTTAGGCAAAAGAAGCTTCAGAATTGCAGCCATGGTCCTACAGTGGGAGTTCTCCATGTGAGACCATGGCAAGAGTGGAGCCTCGCTCATAAAATATTTGGAGTGAAAGGATACAATAGAATTGCCAGTAAAAATCTGACACTGAGCTAATCTCTGTAATTATGGAGCTGGTAAATCATTTAGTATTACTCACATAGAATCATAAAATGGTAGGGTTGGAAGGGAGCTTTAGAGATCATCCAGTCCAAACTCCCTGCATAGGAACGTGTCCAGGCTGGTCTTGAAGAGCTCCAAGGAAGGAGCCTCCACACCTCCCTGGGCAGCCTGGGCCAGGGCTTCCTCACCTGAAACAGTTAAAGAGGTTTTTTTGATGTTTCAATGGAACTTTTTGTGTTCCAGCTTCATCCCATCACCCCTCAATAGTACACATGTTCTTAAAGGAATATCTTCAAAGGCAGTTTCAGATCTGATCACAAAAACACCCCAACGAAATAAATGTGTAGTATTAGCTTAGTCAAACAACTTCTTCATGTTGGGGAATTCTTACCCTGAACTGCAGCCATACTGAAGGACATCATAAAATTGACTATACACATGGACATCAGAACAAATTCATAGTTTCCAGGGCCATGAGTTCTGCTTTAGTTGTGCATTTTTTAAACATAATCACAAAGGTCAATAATGGATGCAAAAGAAAAAGTCAAGTATCATTTTCATTCAATATTAATGAACCAATTACAGCTCACATCAATAGTGGTCCCTGTAGTCAAAGTTCACTGCGAAGATACAGAGGATGAGCTAGCAGCTGAATAAAGTCACCTGCTGGGTTAGAACTGCAAGAATTTATCCTTTTTGGCCTTTAGCTGTGCAGTTTGCCAGCCTTTGCTTATGATGACTCTTGCTCACTTCAGCAGTGCATGCCTCTAACCCATTAGATCTGACAGTCACAGATGGTTTCACAGAAGTTTTTCTGGTATACTGGCTACAAAAGCTGGTTTGGGTTGGAATCAAGCTGTTTATTGCTGAGTATAATGTAATTCACCACTGATGGTGGTGAATCAATTAGGTGTTTCTGCTATACCCTGCACAGCAAAAACAGCATTTACTGCCAAGTAGTAAAATGATTAAGTAGAAAATCTGGAATCTGTTTTTTTCAGGTGACTAGAGAGAATATTACCTTTTATAATCATCTGGAGTTCCCCATAAGCAATCCAAATTTATGGCAATATAGGCAGCAGGCTCGTCAGCTGATGTGTATAACGGATGAATTATGTGCTAGTTGCAGTAAATTTGGGTGTACTGTCACACTCTGAACTCCAGTGACCAGATTGTCACAGACTGTTTGCATACCTTTCCTCTTCACCAGGCACAAGCATGCTTTATCTTATGCATATAGCTGATGCAACAGTATGTGCTAGGCTCCCTTCTTTCTCTGTGAGGAAGAATCAAAACTCCAGTGAAGATAGATAGACATCCAAATGTCTTAGAGCACACTTTTGATTGGGGGGATGTCTATCTTTGACACTCAGTAACTTTCCTCCGTATAATTTCATGTTTCTGACACAGAATAGCCTTAATTTATTTTGCCCATTGCTTTTCCTCACTTCTGAACAGAAGAAATTTAGTCCAGGTTCTATCATCACACTAAAACAAAGCTAAAATGAGATAGTGGACTGTTCAATAATCTCTGGATTGGAACTTCATAATCAGCATTGGGTTGAGTATTGTCTTAAATTTACTGGTAGGATTAAAGAGTATTTGCTTTTTGTAGAAATCATAGCACTGAAGACTTGACTAGCTGAAAGGCAATCAATCAACCAACCAACCAAAACAACTTAATTTAGAGAGGAAAAAAGAGTAAGCATTAAAAAAAGAGGGGTGGGGGGAAGTAAGAGAATAACTGTGATTCAATATGGTCTTTCAGAATTCCTTTCCTTGTGCCATTGTAATTCTTGGTAGACAGATTCTGCTGGTTGAGTGCAAAATTCAATCCCTAAAAATCAGATATTGTCTTTTATTTTTGTAGTAATTACACTTAGGACACAGTACAAAGTCATTGTTACAGATTGTCAGTCTTCTAATTGTGTCTTTTTCTGCTGGGGAACATTGTTCAGCTGATGGTGTTAATTAGAAAGTAAATTACCAAAAAAAATCCATCAAAATTAATTTCTTAGATATAGCCAGCATGTAAAAAGAAAGTCCATTAAGAGCACTACACAGTTAGTAAAATGGTAACACACAGAGAATCCCTTCACATACACTCTTTCATCCAAATGTGAGTTCTATGTCTAGCTTTTTAAAGCGTATAGAGCACTTTCTCAACAGAGGTAAGAGAGAGCTTGTCTTATAGAATCACAGCATGGTAGGGGTTGGAAGGGACCTTTGAGATCATCCAGTCCAACCCCCCTACAGAAGCATGTCCCACCTAGATCAAGTCACACAGGAACGTGTCCAGGTGGGTCTTGAAGACCTCCAAGGAAGGAGCCTCCACACCCTCCCTGGGCAGCCTGGGCCAGGGCTCCCTCACTCAAACACTGAAACAGTTTGTTCTTATGTTTAAGTGGAACTTTTTGTATTCCAGCTTCATCCCATCACCCCTTGTCCTGTTGCTATCTACTATAGAAAAGAGGGATGTCCCAACCTCCTGACACCCACCCTTTAGATATTTATAAATGTTAATGAGATCTCCCCTCAGTCTCCTCTTCTCCAGACTAAACAGCCCCAGTTCCTGCAGCCTTTCCTCATATGAAAGATGTTCCAGTCCCCTGATCATCTTGGTGGCCCTGCGCTGGCCTCTCTCCAGCACTTCCCTGTCCCTCTTGAGCTGAGGAGCCCAGAACTGGACACAGGACTCCAGATGAGGCCTCAGCAGGGCAGAGCAGAGGGGGAGCAGAACCTCCCTTGACCTGCTGCCCACACTCTTCTTGATGCATCCCAGGCTGCCATTGGCTTCTTGCCCACGAGGGCACATTGCTGGCTCATGGTCAGTTTATTATCAACCAGCACTCCCAGGTCTGTCTCTGCAGAGCTGCTCTCCAGCAGGTCACCCCCAGCCTGTGCTGGTGCAGGGGGTTGTTCCTTCCCAGCTGCAGGACTCTGCACTTGTCCTTGTTGAACCTCAGGAGGTTCCTCTGTGCCCAACTCTGCAGCCGGTCGAGATCCCGCTGAATGGCAGCACAGCCTCTGGGGAATCAGCCAGTGCTCCCAGTTTGGTGCCAGCAGCTAAGGGTACACTCTGTCCCCTCATCCAGGTCCTTGATGAAGATGTTGAACAAGACTGTCTCCAAAGTCTTTCTTACTTTGTTTTAATTTAGCCAAATGTATGGAAGAGATAAAGAACCATTCCATACCAGTCACTGTCTCTATCTTCTCTACAAACACATCCAACACATTTCTAGTGAGTCTTTAACTCACTAGGTACTTGCAGCTATATCCTGTGCACTCTATTCTTGTAGGACACTGGCCACTTGATCAAAAATATTCCCCTGGCACAAAGTCTTACTGAAGCAGCCAGACATACTAGTGAGTACTAATCTGCATCTAGCATTACTTAGATTGAAATAAAATTCAGCTAAAGAAGCTTAGATTCCAAATTCCCTTCCTTGTAGTCATTAATGGCTCAATTCCAAATATGCTGATGGAAAAACCCTCAAGAGCTTTAGTAGTCTTTGGACTGAGCTGTGAAATAACCACATTATAAATCCCATTCTTTTTTTACAGTCTCTTTCCTTTTGACCCAATAGTAGAAAATCAGGCTATTCAAAATGCTTACCACACACAGCACATTCTGTGATGGGAATGGATCTGCATTTCAGAAACATAACCCCCAGGGTAAAACAAAGAGAGAGAATTCATTAGCCTTTTATGTATTCATTGCAGAGATGAAGGAAGCCTTGATTATACCTTGCACCTATCAGAGAAGATGCAATCTAAGGCAGACACCCTTAGCCAGTGCATTTAGGAAAGTCAAGAACATGTGGAAGATGATCCAGACCGCTTAATGTAGGTATCCACCCTTTTTCATTGGCACTAAATAACCTCTATAGGACTGGTTATACTGGCTGTAGCTATAGATTTGGGCTATCTAGTGGTCCATTCTAAGAGACTATTTAAGGGTTAATTCATAGAACAGTTAACTCTCTTAGTGGCAGATGATAGTGAGGGACTTTATGACTTTCTCAGTGGCTTTACACTTAGAAGATTTACTTCAGAAGTATCACTGGAAGCTGTGTGAAAAGTATCCCATGTCAGTATCTATTAAAGGGAGATTCAGCTCTGTGCTAAGTGCATGCCTTTAAAGGAGCCTGCACAATGATGGCAGAGCAACTATTGCCTAAACCTGCTCCCCTCCCTCTCTGCTCTGCAGAAGAGCAAGCAAAATGATCACATTGTCCCTTCAGATCATCTTCTTATGGGAGTACACTTTAGTCTTGTCACTTGTGTCAATGACATCTGTTCTTGCAACCAGATTTTTCTTGGACGATGTCAAGCCACAACACTTTCAGTTACCCCATAAATCACATTAACATCAGACAGAACATCACATTGTCACACACTTTCTAAATGAGTAGTATAGTACATGTGGTTTTATTAAAAAAACAGGTCTTTTTGTTGGCAATTTTTTAAAGACAATTAAAAAGCCATCACACTGGTTTTGGTGATTACCTTGTTATTTTGCCTGTCTAGCTTTACTTGCCCTAAAATGGTAAGTATATCTTCTGAAGCGTGTTCAATGCTCTGGCTGCAATTAATTGAGGGCTGCAATTAATTGATTGCAGTTTCTGCTACCACAGTTATGCTAAGCTTTGCAACTGATGTTAGAATATGCCAATTAAAAGTTTGATTGAGTTGTAATGTATGAGATGGTAGGTCTCGTTCTTGACTTTTGTAACTATGATTAGTGGTTCATCAGTGACTGAACTGATTGCAATCCCTAATAGTGAGAAAGTCACAAGTTTTAGTTTAATTAGCTAGTATCACTGAATATATCAATTTACTGCAGTAAGTCATGGCCAGGCTGCACCAGTCTGCACAGAAACACATTTCAGTGTTCAATAAGAACACTTGGTGGGGATGAAAAACGTCTTCTGGGGCTGATATCTGTTGCCTAATAATTCATGTCAGCATTTTTTTTAAGCTCTCTGGACTTCCCTGACAAAGAATATATTGTTTTATGCAAAACTTGCATGAAACTTGCATTTTGTTTCATTTAGACAAAACACATCAGTAGCCAATACGTTCAGTTTGAGCTAAGTAAGGTACCAAAAAGCTGGAGCATTGAAGATCTAAAATCAAAGGAGAAGTAGGAGAAGTGTGTTTCCTTATCTCTATATAGTAAAAGACATGGGGCTCATATTTCAGCTCATTCAATGACCACCAGAGAGATTCCCCTGTTTATTCACAGCACTGAACAAATGATGTCTTTACAGAGGATGAGCACCAGAGATTTCAAAATGTCAGCTTGTTCTAACCCATTGCTGAAGTCAGGACATAGATTAAATTAACAAAACCTTAATATTCCTTAATACTCTTTTATTCTGATGATTGTTTTCTTTACATTGCTGAAACATGCATGAAAGGGTCATGCTCAATGAATGACATTGAAAGGGCTAATAGAGTGTAGACTACTGAAGGTAAAACCAGTCATGAAAACCTTCCCTTTTTTGATGCTTGTGAAATTTGGTGACACTTGAACTTCTAAGACCTCTTGCTTTGTGACTCTAAGTAGATCCAGAAACTACACAGTTTAGACATGTCTAAAAACTCATGGCCAAACTCAGCATGGCTCAAGCTCCAAAAAGAGATCTAATTCTCTGACTAAGTTTCTGGATACACTTCCTCTTGTAATTATTCATGGAGGATGGATGTTTAATGCACTGACAGGCTCAAAATCTCGAGAAAGGATATCAATAATTTAGGGTTTTTTTTTTTCTTTTAAATCAGAAACAGAAAGAAAACCCACACAATGTGCAAGTCATACATAGAACGACAGATTACAGAATGACAGAATCTTAAGAGCTGGAAGAGATCTCAAAAGCTCATCCAGTGCAATTGCCCTGTCAGAGCAGGACCACCTAGAGCAGGGCACACAGGAACTCATCCAGCTGGGTTGGAATGTCTCCAGAGAAGGAGACTCCACAGCCCATCTGGGCAGCCCCTGCCAGTGCTCCCTCACCTCAACAGGGAACCAGTTTTTCCTGTTTCTTTGGAACCTCTTCTGTTCCAGCTCATTCCCATTACCTCTTATCCTATCATTGGCCATCACTGAGAACAGCCTGGCTCCAGACTCCTCATACTCACCCTTCACATATTTGTAAACATGAATGAGGTCACCCCTCAGTCTCCTCCAAGCTACAGAGCCCCAGCTCCCTCAACCTTTCATCACAAGGCAGATGCTCCACTCCCTTCTCATCTTGATGGCCCTGCACTGAACTCTCTCCAGCAGCTCCCTGTCCTTCTGGTCTGGAGTTACCCAGCTCCTCCTTCTAACTCTTTTTGAAGACTGGAGTGACACTTGTTCTCCAGCCCTCAAGCACCTCTCCTGCTCTCCACAACTTACTGAAGATGATGGAGAGTGGCTTAGCAATGACTGCTGCCAGCTCCCTCAGCACCTGCGAGTGCATCCCATTGGGGCCCATGGATTGATGCACATCCAGACTGCTCAACTCACACCCAGTCCTCATCAACCAAACACAACTCCTCCTTTAACCTGAAGTATGGGGCTCCTGAGGACAGTCTCCAGCAGTATACATAGAGGCAAAGAAGGCATTCAGTAACTGCCCTCTTATACTAAGAACGGCTGAGGGATCTGGGGCTGTTGAGCCTGGAGAAAAGAAGGCTCAGGGGAGACCTTCTCACTCTCTACAACTACCTGAAAGGAAGCTGCAGCCAGGCTGGAGTGGGTCTGTTCTCCCTAGGAACAAGCAGTAAAACAAGAGGAAACAGCCTCAAGTTGCAGCAGGTGAGGTTCAGGCTGGATGTGAGGAGGAATTTCTTTGCTGCCAGGGTTGTGAGGCATTGGCAGGGGCTGCCCAGGGAGGTGCTGGAGTCACTGTCCCTGGAGGGGTTTCAGAGCTGGGTGGATGTTGCACTGAGGGAAATGGTCCAGTGGTTGATAAGGCTGGGACAGAGGCTGCACTCCATGAGCTTAAAGGGCTCTTCCACCTGAAATAATTCCATGCTTCTGTGATTTATGATATATTGTATCTTGCACAGTGTATTTTTGTTCCTGTTCTCAGTAGTGGCCTCCTTCTTCCCCATTCTGCACCAGTAAGGAGACAGCACACACTGGGCACAATTCATTGAACAACTAGAGTCACAGAAGATGGGAGAACATGATCAGCGAGTCTCAGTGAAAGAACTAGATTTGTCCAACCAATGAAAGATACGTGAAAGGCTTATTAATAGATTTGTATTTTCCTCAAGAGGCAGACATTACCAAATATAAGGAAAACAGTTGCAGAAAGTAGTGGAAGCTACTGAAGCAGTTATTGTGATTTTCAGTAAGGTTTTAAACCTGTGTTCAAGTGTTCTATGTACTTTAAGCCCTAACAGACACATATCCTTCATTATTTGTCATTTTCTTTTTTATCCATGTTTGCTTCTCCCATTTTATTCTGTTCCATTTGAACACAACAGTAGTTGCCAGAGTGTATTTAATTCTGGTGAAGAACTAAAACTAATCATTAGTAATCTCAATGTTTTATCCAAATGCCCATTGCAGTCTAAGCTACCAATGTAAATGAAAAGAAGTTGAGATATTGTCATCTTTACATTATAACACTGTAATATTTCAGAAGGTAATATTTTATCTGAAGGGTTATGAGGAAATGGGACAATTAAGATTTCTTTTAAACTTCCTGAAAAGGGAAGTCTGGAAGCTGTGAGGACTATTGATTCTGAATCTTTTGCTTACAGTGTAATTTCTTCAAACCAGTTTTGATTTGCAAAGGTTTGGATTTTAAGTAGTCTAAAGAAATACTTTTGCTACCAGACTGAGATAAATCACCTTCTCCTAGAAGTGATACGAGTTGTCATTACCAGATTTATATATAATCTGATTTTTTTTGTCAAGGAAGTTAATATTCATCAGCAAAGTCAAATGAGTGCAGAGCTGTCCAAGCAAGTACTGCTTGTTAGAAATCGTTTCGCTGTTCTTCAAATAATTCTTCGCCGTGGGTTTGAAGAAATCCACTGAGCTCCAAAGAAATACCTTCCAGTTACAGCCAAAAATCTGAACTTGTTAACTGCTAAGACTTACAGATGTCCCATCAAGATGAAGTTTGAAATATCATTGTATTTTATCTTTTGTGGTAGTTGCCAGCAGCTACAAGTGCTGAACTTTTCTCATGCAGAAGTACTTTTCCTGTTCTTACTCAGAAGATGCTTTCCTTGGGACTGAAGATGCCATTGTTAAGCACTTAAAAATAACTACTGATGCCTGACATTAATGAGGCCATCTGACTGTTCTCGTGCTGTTATTCATTACAGGCAAACACAATTCTCTTCCATTAGACAGTAATTTAACATACTATTGGTAGCTTAAAGTTTTGAAGAACATTCATGGTTTAGAAGGAAAGAACTGTTAGGAGAAATACTTCACCCACATTTTCAGTGCAGAAAAAAGTAAGTCACAGAGTGCCTGGCTAAATCAAACTCTATGCATATATGTATACACATCATTTTATGTATTCCACTTTGACTTCTCCTGTTGCAATATAAGGCAGTAAAGCACATTTCTTGTGGACTCTTGCCTTCTCACTAACACTTACATAGAATCACAGAATGGTAGGGTTGGAAGGGACCTTTGAGATCATCCAGTCCAACCCCCTGCAGAAGCAGGGTCACCTAGATCAGGTCACACAGGGACATGTCCAGAAGGGTCTTGAAGACCTCCAAGGAAGGAGCCTCCACACCCTCCCTGGGCAGCCTGGGCCAGGGCTCCCTCACTGAAACACTGACACAGTTTGTTCTTATGTTTAAATGGAACTTTTTATGCTCCAGCTTCATCCCATCACTCTTTGTCCTGTTGCTAGATACCATTGAAAAAAGTGCTGCCCCAGCCTCCTGACACCCACCCTTTAGATATTTATAAATGTTAATAAGATCTCCCCTCAGTCTCCTCTTCTCCAGACTAAACAGCCCCAGGTCCCGCAGCCTTTCCTCAGAAGGAAAATGCTCCAGTCCCCTGATCATCTTGGTGGCCCTGTGCTGGCCTCTCTCCAGCACTTCCCTGTCCCTCTTGAGCTGAGGAGCCCAGAACTGGACACAGGACTCCAGATGAGGCCTCACCAGGGCAGAGCAGAGGGGGAGCAGAACCTCCCTTGACCTGCTGCCCACACTCTTCCTGATGCATCCCAGGCTGCCATTGGCTTATTGGCCACGAGGGCACATTGCTGGCTCAAATTATTCCATTATTGTCTCATTTCTAGTTAGCCTTTTATCTCTTTTCTACTGGCATTCCTGGGAAACTCTGACTCTTACTTTAGTCCTTTGTGGCTGTAGTAAATCAAAGCTGCAGAATGGCAGCTGGAAGAAATGGGAATGTCCAGACTCCTTCTCAAGGTAGAAAATTTCACATCCCTCAGAATTCATAATATTAGAAAAATAATTAAAACAGATAAATGTGGAGAGGGAGAAAGATTCATAAAACTAAGTGCTAGACAACTAGGATACACTTGTCCAACAAGAACTGGGGTTTAATAGCACATTTCTAAAGATACAGGGTGCACACACTAGAAGGACAACCTAGATATATACTGGAATTTCTCTCAGCCACACAAATGCAGCTGGAAAAGATTGAATTGGGTCAGCTTTTTAGTTGCTCCACTGGTTCAAATGGAAAGATTTGTCATTGTGAGTTATCAGTCACAGGAAAAAGAACTTACCTGCAGTGTGGTCAACACCTTGGTGTGACTGCAAGGAACAAAACATACTTCCTTTATAATGTGGCCAGAGAGGTAGAAATAGGGAGTTTGAAGGAAAATACCTTTTTGTTGTTGTTTTGACTAAAAAAGCAACAGCTCCCATAAAAATACATATTTGACCTTCCTCCCATGGACAGAACTGTCGTCATACTGGTTTCCATTGGCAAGTGTTGACTGAGCTGTGAATCTGAAACCTGCTCCACAGATATCCTGATGCTAGGGAAGGTTAAAATTCAAAGGGCAGATTGTTAATTTGGTCATCAAGAACTTTCTCATTGGAGTTGACACTGGCATTGTTCATTGGCACTTCTTCACCCTTAGGACAATAAACTGTTACAGCTGCAGATGGAGTCACATTAACTTGTAAGCACGTAGAATACTCCTGTATGTGGTGATTTTGGATGTGCTCACCTGAAGACAGCAGCTTGTGGACCCAGCCTGCAGCCAGCTGGGCAGAGAGACATTATACTCTGAAGATTAAACTGTGTGATCAGTTGGACAGATGATTAAGTGAAGTTGAATTTGACTCACTTTTGAACTAGGGCATTTTCCCAAAGGCTACAGACCTATTTTCCATGAGTGCTTTGTATTTTCCAGGTATGTTCTGATTTGCCTAACATGAAGCAGTAGCAGGCTGACAATTTAAATCAAAATCAACATTAAAAGGGAAAAAAAAAAAAGAGAAATAAATAAAGAACTTCTGAGAAGGAATTTCCAAGAAACTACCAGATAGAGACATAATGGAAAAACCTGATGGCAAAGCGACAAAGGAAGAGTTTCTTGGCCACAGAATGCTTGGCTCTGAAGTTATGTTATATATGACTGTTGCTGTGCAGGAAAGTATGTAAATAAATGCTGAGGATATGTCTTTGATTCCAGGTCAGCAAGGAAAATAGCCTCATCAAGTTTCAAATCATGACTTTCTATGCACATTCTTTGGCTACAAGACCATAAATGATCTGAGGCATGAATAAGAAAAGTCAAACTGAAGGGGGAAAAAATACAACAAAGAGGATAATGAGTACCTGAATGACCTTTTATATTCCTTCCAAAATATTAAAGATGATATAATAAAATCTCTCTTACTGTCTGTGAAACCTTTGCTTTTAGAAAAGATCACTAGAAATTGATTTCTTCTTTTTTTACCTCGTGTGCCATTGCTTCTAGCCAATGGTAATATGAAAAACACAAGCTCAAGCAGTGAACAGTTGCTTGCCATGAAATCATTACCTCAAGAAATCTCCAAGTGAGCCAAGGCAATTTGAGGTACCAATTCATTAATTTTTTAAAGGTACAAGCACAGGGGAATTTGTGAGCACCGTGTACTGTAATTTCAATAAACAGTTCTCATCTCACATGATACCAGCACACGCTTCAGAACTAATAATAGCTCCCTACAATTAGATATTTTACAGACAGAAAGAGCTCGTGGAGTAAAGCTGAAGATTTATTAAGTAACACCAGGAATATATTGCTGTTTCACTCTAAGGCATGTTGGAGCAGTGGGAATATCTAAAGGAATCATTCAAGAATGCAGTCAAAAAAAGTGCAAACTGTGCTTTCTCTAGAGGTGGCAACTCTTTTCTTTATTGCACTTCCTCCAATTTACCCTTTCACAGAATCCCAGGATCTTAAGGGTTAGGAGAGACCTCAAAAGCTCATCCAGTGCAACCCCCCTGCCAGAGCAGCACCACCTAGAGTAGGGCACACAGGAACTCATCCAGCTGGGTTGGAATGTCCCTAGAGAAGGAGACTCCACAGTCCATCTGGGCAGCCCCTGCCAGTGCTCCCTCACCTCAACAGGGAAGAAGTTTTCCCTTGTGTTTCTTTGGAACCTCTTCTGCTCCAGCATGTAGCCATTGCCCCTTGTCCTATCATTGGCCATCACTGCCTGGCTCCATCCTCCTCAGACCCATTGTTTAGGTATTTGTAAACATGAATGAGGTCACCCCTCAGTCTCCTCCAAGCTAAAGAGCCCCAGCTCCCTCAACCTTTCATCAGAAGTGAGATGCTCCAATCTATCATCTTTTTTGCACTGAACTTTCTCCAGCATCCACCAGGAACACTGCTATCTGGATAGGGAAGGCTGATTAACAAATATGCTACTTGTGTTATATGAGTTGTGACCTTATCTAGGTAGGACCTGTTTGGCAGGGGGCATTGGACTGTATGATCTCTAAAGGTCCCTTCCCACCCTACTATTCTGTGATTCTATATTTCTATTTTATTACTATTCTTTTCCCCAAACTCAGCATTTAAAGTCATTGCTACCCTTCACTCTCTGTCAAAGAGAAGGTAATGACTGAACCTTGTACATGGCTTGGCAGAAATAGTAGTGAAACATATTTCTTCTGTGAGACCAGGGGTTACAAAGCATGTGTCTTTTCCATCTCTCAAAAATGCTCACTTATCAGGCAATTTGGATCAGGTGTTGATTCTTCTCAGGTACCCAGGCAGAGTGGAAACTCTCCTCCCAAAAGAGAATGGCTTAATAAAACTGAGCAAGCTCAAACTCATTGTTGGGTAGGTCTTCAGCTTACTTTGCTTTACACAGGGATAAAAAGGATGTGGAAAGGATGTTTAACAGCACCACCTGGTGGTATTGCCTCCTTGTAGTTATTTGGTGTGGTCCTGTGAAGCATCCTGCCTGCCTTGCATAGTTAAGAAGGGAACTGTATCAGGGCAATAGATAGAAATGCTGCAGAGCTGTACTACTGCTCTTAGCAGTCCTTTTCCATGGAGAAGAGAGATGGCAGGCTGCAAGTGTTACAAGCATTCTACTGAATGTCTTACAAAACAGCTCAGACTCCAGTGCAGAAATGTGTCTGCAAAGCAGCAGTGTGTCAAACATCTCATTCCTTAGGAAAAAGCAAAATGTTTCAGCCTTATTCTCAAACCTGAAAATGAAACCTTGATCAAAAAGGTATGATCTTGTTATGAGATGTAACATTTGGAATGTTTCAGCACCTTGGGACAAAAAACAATAGCAAGTTACAATCCTGTGAACTGGATGTCATGTTTGCTATGGATTTTGAAAAGATCAATGAGTCAGAACTACAGACCAAAGCCCTCAATTATCAGCAGATATTCACTTTTCATTCAAAGAGAGGTAATTTAAGTGAAGCTGCTTTGAGGGGAGAAAACAGCTTACAGCAGTCAACCCAAGTTATTACATCAATAAACTGATAGGTAGCCTTAGAGAAAGTAGAAACCTTCAGCTGAACTTCAGGCACTGGGAAATTTCTAAGTAAAACTCTCTTATCTTTTTCAAGCTATGTCCTTCTTAGGTATTTCTCAAGCTCATCTATTCAGAAATATTAATTATTCACAAAAGGTCACAACCCCTGTCACTATCCTGTAAGATTTACATGCACTACATCAGGGAAACTGCAGAGGCCAGAAAGAGAAGAGCTTATCACCCTCTTCTCTGAGGGAATGAAGTTCCCAGCATCCATGGGAGGGAGGCACCACCCTACGTCCTAGAAGCACATCTCCAGTGCCACCCATTCCTCTTCCTCCACCCAACCTCCACAATAATTTCTGGTTAAGTTGCCTTTGTTTACAAAGCAAAGATGATGATCATGAATTTGCTTCCTGATAATCTGGATAACTCTCCTGGATTTGGTAGACTTGAAAGCAATTAACCTGTGCTGCCCAAGGGCGTTTCTGATGAATGTGGTCTCTAACCACAGGGGCACTCTGAGGTAAGAACTCTGCCATGTGCTGCTCATGCTCTTCCATTTCTCATGAAATAAACAAACTTGACTGTACCAAAAGGAGAGCAGGAGAAGGAATGAGCACACAGAGAGCCCAGAGTACCAGTCTCTGCTACACTTAAACCTTAATTCTAAATAGTTACTCCTCTTAATGCTCTCTTCCAGGTAAGCATCCCTCAAGTGATCTGAGCCATTCTTTCTCTTTCATTATTTGTCCCAAACCAGATTCAAGGTTTTGTGTGAAGCTCAGACCAATTAAGGATTTGATAACTTGCAGGATGTCACCAATGAGTCAAAGCTGTTCAGGATCAAAACCAATTGACAGTCATCTCAAAGATTAAGAACAGAATTAAACAGAATGTGTGTTTAGCAACAGGACAAGGGGTAATGGGATGAAGCTGGAACAAAGGAAGTTCCACTTGAACACAAGAAACAACTTCTTTATTGTGAGGGTGAGAGAGCCCTGGCCCAGGCTGCCCAGGGAAGGTGTGGAGTCTCCTTCCTTGGAGGTCTTAAAGACCTGGACACATTCCTGTGTGACCTGATCTAGGTGATTCTTCTTCTGCAGGGGGTTGGACTGGATGATCTCTAAAGGACCTTTCCAAACCCCTACCATTCTGTGATTCTATGGCAATAATGTGTGGGCATATAATGGTTAAGGCAAGAAAACAGAAGCTTTCCTAGACAAAAATAGGCTTCTAGATTTTATCACAGTAAGTTATAAACTTATTTTTACTGCTTATAAACTTATATTCATTATATATTATATAAAACTTATATTTACTGCTTTTAAAGAGAGATAAATCTTAATTTCACCTTGAAGTAATTTTCTGGAGGTTCAAGTTTTCCTTTTGAAAGGAAAAACCTTTATAGAATTGCCTTAGTTTTACCACTCCTGGAGAAAGTTCTAAAGCAGTAATAGTGTCCATTAAGACATGGAAACTCTCTGGTAGTCTGACCTCAATTCACCTCTCAGTAGGTGTTTTCATATTTGCTAACTTGCTTGCTTTGAGATGCTCAGCACCACAAATTATCAGAAGTTCCAAGACTTCCATCCTGTAAAGTCAAAATATATCAATGCAAATTCAAAGCTCCACCCAAAGGGATAAGTACCATGCTGCCTCACTACTTCATCAGCTTTTTCATGGATTAGAAAGCTAGGGAAGAAACTATGAGGAATTTTCTTCCCTGGAGGTCTTCAAGACCCATCTGCACAAGTTCCTGTGTGACCTGATCTAGGTGACCCTGCTTCTGCAGGGGGGTTGCACTGGATGATCTCTAAAGGTCCCTTCCAACCCTACCATTCTGTGACTCTGTGATCATATAAAACATTGCAAAACATGCAACTTGCAATTGATTCCCATTTGAGCAAGAATGTGTATTTCAGAAAGATATCTGAGCTGCTGAAAGAATTGTTTCAGTGTTGCAGAACCTGCCAACCTTTCACACAGAGAGCCCATCCAAGAGCTCCTCACCAGCAAGCCCTCAACTATGAATTGATGTCTTATTCCCGCTGTGGTTTTACTCTAATTCACTTTTCAGATTTTCAGTTGAATTGTATTACCATGTGCTGGATAAAAAAGCTTTTTCTTCTAAAACTCTTTTTTTTTCCTGATGTTGATATTCATAAACTGATCATCTTTTCTTTGCTAAAGAGATTCAGTCATGTCTAGCCTCCCCTTGGCTCTCTCCATATGCCCGTTTTCCAGTCTTGAAATTCCCATCTTGCTTTTAAATCTGCTGTGACTTCTGCTGTGCTGTAAGAAAGCATAAACAGAGCACAGCACTCTCTGTATCAAGTAAACATAACGTCTCTCCTCCTCTGGTATTAATATGTATACAGACTGCATTAGCCACTTACCTGCACTGTCTCACCCAAGAGCCTGTGTTTGATTTTCCACAATGATCCACGTTCCTCTCTCCACCTCTTCTACAATCCACTTCAAAGATACTGCATGGAATCATAGAATGGTAGGGGTTGGAAGGGAGCTTTAGAGATCATCTAGTCTAACCTCTGCATCCAGAGGCAGATACCTCCACTGCATCAAAATGAACTGCAGTCCTTGGTTTTGGTTGCCTGACTACATTTGTTCAGTTTACTTGGACTTTTCTTCAGAGGACTCTGACCAACACTGGTTTTTTTCCCCCTCTAGTATATATGCAGGAGAAAGTACCCTGATCCTCTCTACTGGAGCAGTTATCTCTGTGGCTGCCCATGGGCTCCCTCCTGACAGAAGTTCCTTTTCCAACAGATCTGCAAGTGTTGTGCATTTAATGACCATTGCTGGCTGATGCTGCCAGGCTAACAGGCATTCATTTAAGTTCTTTCAATAACAAACATCTCTATTCCTGACCTTCTGACAACAAGCAGAGAAGGGAATGATGAAAAACATTTGAGAAGGCAGAAATCTCTGGTAGGAATATCAAGGACAGCTAAAGGCAACAGCGCTGGCTCAGCCATGGGCAGGGCAAGGCAGCTGGTAAGTGATCTGGGAAACTCATTTCTAGAGCACAGGGTTGGAAAGAGGTATATCACTGAGATATATACCACTGAGGTTTTCTCTTTCCTTTGCTTGTAATACATCTTTCCCATATTAATTATATTTCCCCTAGTAGCCTTTCTCATGTGTCAACTCTATTGAAACAGTCAATGTTCTTATATTGTGAGCTGCAGCTCTCTGAAAGGGTACAGGGGGAATGTCTGGTTTTGTAAGACAGCTCAGAGCTGCTGGGTAAGTATTTTCTACAGGAGCTGAAACAGTGCTATCAATCCCAAATCTAATCCACCCAGGTGTGTCTTTGAAATGAGAGAAATCAGGAACGTTTCAGTAAAAAAGAGATTTCCTTCAAATTTGAAACCTTTTTTTGCCAAAATCAAATGTGAAAGGCAGCTCTGACAAGAATCTTCTGTCAGCACCACAGTACTGTTTTGTCTTGGCTTCAAAAGTCTTTCATTCAGGAATTTATTGCTTGGAATATACTATGAAAATTTACTGCAAAGAAAGAAAAAGGACTAAGTCTAGAGTGAAAATAAAGCATGCATTCACATACTCAGATGAAAGGGGGAATGAAACATAAAATTCTAGGTCACTACCTTTGCATATCAGAACCAGAACCAGATGTTATAACTTGAAAAGCCTGGACCAGAGCTGTCTGGTCATCTCTGCTCCAATACAGTCCAGTAAGTGCCAGGGTTCGCTGGCAATGTCATGATTAAACCCCAACTGGCAACTAAGCAGCACCCAGCTGCTTTCTCACTGCACCCCAGTGGGATGGGGGAGAGAATGAGAAAAGTGAGAACACTCATGGGTTGAGGTAAAGACAGTGTAACAGGCAAAGAAAAAGCTGCTACACAAACAAAGCAAAACAAGGAGTTAATCCACGGAGCACCTGCCTTCTGATGAAAGGCTGAGAGAGCTGGGGCTCTTCTGCTTGGAGGAGACTGAGGAGTGACTTCATTTGTGTTTACAGATACATAAAGGGTGGGTGTCAGGAGGATGGAGCCAGGCTGTTCTCAGTCATGGCCAATGATAGGATAAGGGGCAATGGGGACAAGCTGGAACAGAAGAGGTTCCAAAGAAACACAAGGAAAACTTTGTTCCCTGTTGAGGTGAGGGAGCCCTGGAAGGGGCTGCCCAGATGGGCTGTGGAGTCTCCTCTGGAGACATTCCAACCCAGCTGGATGAGCTCCTGTGTGCCCTACTCTAGGTGGTGCTGCTCTGGCAGGGGGGTTGCACTGGATGAGCTTTTGAGGTCCCTTCCAGCCCTTAAGATTCTATCATTCTGTGATTTTCCAATCAACATCAAGGTGTTACTTCCTATGAGTCCTTCATGTGTAAATAAAGAAAGCAAATCTAAGAGCTCAACTGGAATTAGTACCTAACTTTAGGTAGATTCTTGCAAGATACTTGTCTAAGAAACTGATATGTTAGAAAAGCTTGCCCTTTTTGTAAAGATTCCAAATATATTTTGATCTAATCATAGACTGTCCTCTTCCAATCGATGGTTGCTGTTTCCTTCTCCACACTCTGATGGAATGTTTTCAAATGTAGTCAGATAATGGTGTAGGGAGACTCAATTTGATTCATAAATAGCTATTCCTAGAGAGGTACAACGTACTAGGGAGAAAATAATCTGCCACACACCAGAGAAATTATCTAAAACTAGCTACATATGACATTCACAGCTGATGGAAACCTAATGAGTTCTCTGGTAGGATTATCTTCATCTTTTCCTGGATCTAACTATTTTTTTGGTCCCAGAAACTATCTCAGTCAAACTTTAGGAATCAATACATTTTCTTGTAATGTCTTCTATTTAATTTTAGGCATGTTCAAAGCCCTGGCCCAGGCTGCCCAGGGAGGGTGTGGAGGCTCCTTCTCTGGAGGTTTTCAAGACCCACTTGAACACTTTCCTGTGTGACCTGATCTAGGTGAACCTGCTTCTGCAGGGGGGTTGGACTAGATGATCTCTAAAAGTCCTTTCCAACCCTACCATTCTGTGATTCTGTGTGATTCAAGCACAGAAGTCTCATTTTCAAGAACTCTGAGGTACTGTTACACATGTGAAAGGGAGACATTCAGTGAAATGCTTTAGAAGCTGGCTGGAATTTCTTCTTACACTTTCAAGAATAAAGAATGTCTAATAAGTAATAAATATTGTCATGAAGATGAGAAGTAATTGGTGCAGAGTTAAGAGAAAGTGAAGTTCACAGTTCTGTGTGAATCAATGAATTCACAGATGTGAATTACAAACACACTCAAAGCTGTCTGTGCTATTTGATCAAGAGGGATAATACAAATAGTCACACCGGTATTTATGTTAATATGGAGTAAAACCCAAACAACTACTTAAGAACTTGCATTTTATGACTATGAAAAAGTGCCTAGAAGCAATTAAAAACACTGGCAAAACTCCTACTGACAACAGCCCAGGTTAGAGTTCATATTTGTCTCATACAAGCACAACTTGCACCCATTGCTCTCTGCTTTTCCCACTCTTTAATAAAGCCCTTATGACTATGCAGCATTAAAAGAGAGACCACAGTGTATTTTTAAGATGTGGATTGAACACCTGTGTAGGGAATACTTTCCCAACCTCTTGTTACTTTACTGAGGCATAAGAAAAGTGCCTGTGCTTTGCAGATAGACTAGCTGAGCAACAAAGGGCATAATAAACATGCCTGAGGTCAGGCACTGAATCAGTGGCAGAAGCAAAGATTAAATCCACAGCTTCCTTACTTTTTCTAGAATAGAGGCAATGGCAAAAGGCAAGACAAAGGAATGAAAAGCAATGAGACAAAAGATACCTTTCCCTAGCTGTGACCTGAGCTAGGTGGACCTGCTTTAGCAGGGGGTTGGACTGGATGATCTCTAAAGGTCCCTTCCAACCCTACCATTCTGTGATTCTTAAACTAAGCAAGCTAAGCTTCTAACTTCAAACACACCAAGTTAATACTAGAATCAGCACCATAGTGCAGGACCTTGCAATGGCAAGATCTGAGTGTGCACTTCAGATAAAACCTGAAGTGTGTCAAAGGCACCCAAGTGAGAACAGTTGCAAATGAGACCAAAACTAAGTCAAGCAGTGATCAAATTCTACAGCTGACATCCTTCATGTAGGAGTCAGTCTGAAACTGCATGGAATTGAATGAAAAAGTGATTTGTTTTTATTGACTAACCTGTTTCCAAGAATTAGTCCTTCAGAATGCATAGAGAAAAGAAGCCACTCTTGATTGGTGTTGCCTCTAGCAAAAGTGTGTTGTGTTACTAAAGCTAAAGCAGGATTAAGATACAATCACTCCCAAATACTCCCTGGCAGTTGTGAAGAGGAATCAACTCATAGTATAAATTCCATGTCTTTAAATGCCTGAGCTGCTAGGTAATACATAAGATACTTAATAAGAACCATATCTGTATACAAGTCAAACTGGACAACTTGTATAAACATTTCAGTAGTGTAACTTTAATATCTAGAAGAGAACTTTTAAAAAACACTCATCAAGAGTCACAACTATTCTGTACAAATCTTCACTCAGTTTCCTTGGTCATTTTGATCCAGACCTCAAGAAGAAGCCCTGCTCCACATCCTCAATATCTGTTCTTTGGTACTTAAGGAGTCAAGGAGCAAACTTTCTCTTTTGTCAGCATTTGGGATGTTTGGGTTTTCTTACTAAAATTCCCTGTCATGGTGAATTTACATGCAGCTGGTTTCTGTGACCTTAGGTGATGAAAAATTACTGGCTTGAATTTTGCCTGTAATTCTAATCCTTTGTGTAACGAGTTCTGTTGCTTTTACTGCAGATAGTGGCTTGCAAAGGGGGGAGAAGAACTTCCCTTGACCAGGCTACAGAGGCTTCCCTTCTCCAGGCTGAACAACCCCAGCTCTCTCAGCATCTCACATGTCAGATGAGCCAGGCCCTTCACTAACTTCATGGGCCTCCAGTAAGTCTCTGTCAGACCTGGATTCACACTTCAGGTGTTTCACCAGGGCTAGGTATAGGGGAAGAATCATCTCTATTGTCCTTCTGATAGTGCTCTGTCTAATGCAGCACTGCATGCAACTGGCTGCAAAAGTGCACTGATGGCTTGTGCTCAACTTCTTGTCTATGAGGACCGTCCCAGCCAAGTGAAAAGGTGTACAGTGGGATTTCTGGGAGTAGAATAAGCACCATGATATTAAATGGTATGTCTTGGAGGTTTCCAAATTTGTTTAAACTAAAGTGGAGTTACACCACCCATTGAATTTAGAAATTATTACCCAGCTCTTTTATGTACAGTCCTGAATGCACAAAATCATTTGGTGAGTGTCAGGAGGCTGGGGCATCCCTTTCTTCAATGGTATCTAGTAACAGGACAAGGGGTGATGGGATGAAGCTGGAACACAAAAAGTTCCATTGAAACATAAGGAAAAACTATGTCAGTGTTTCAGTGAGGGAGCCCTGGCCCAGGCTGCCCAGAGGGGTTGTAGAGGCTCCTTCCTTGGAGGTCTTCAAGACCCATGTGGACAGGTTCCTGTGTGATCTGATCTAGGTGGGACCTGCTTCTACAGGGGAGTTGGACTGGATGATCTCTAAAGGTCCCTTCCAATCCTACAATTCTATGATTCTATGAAAGGTCTTTATGAAGTTCAGATAATCAGAGGCAGTAATGCACACTTAGCTATCAGCTTTAACTGATGATATTCAAATCAAGAGCCCATAAATAATTCATTTTCTTTTTCTACTACAAAAGTAAGACCTAAAACCACTGAACAACGAGTGAATTTCAGCTTTCCTCTCAGAACAGCACAGCAAGCTTAACAGGTCTTGGAGTGGATGACACCATTATCAGATGAGCGGTGCTACAGGGACAATCATCCTTCCATCTCTGATTGGGATGATCAGTTCAACAGGGCTTAGTTTGAAATCTCTTTGTGTTCACAATAAGAAGGTATGGAATTGAATATATATTTTAAATAAGATTTATTGCTGAGAAAAAGAATAAATTATGAGTGCCCTGAGGAAGTGAATTGCCCTGCACAGCCAAGGGTAGCAAGTATTTCTTGTTCCATTTAGTCATTGACATTTACTTCTCATTAGAAAGAAAAGATTAAATCAAGACTATAGATAGCAATAATGTATGCCTGCTTAGCCTTTTCTGTTATGAGAAAGCACTTAAGTGCATGATTGACTTCAAACACATCCAAGGAAACTCAAATACTTGCCTTCTTCCCTGGTTTCCATTATAATTGGCAGCAATATCAGCACCAGCACACGTAAAAGCTAGACTGAAATTTAAACTTTAGTTATGGTACTAGCCAGGCATTGGAATGTTTTTCAGAATTCTTTTAAGACTATTAAGAAATAGTCTTTTTCTCCTTTAAAAACTACACTTTTATCTCAAGGCTATTTTCAATAGAACCACAGCATGGCAGGGGTTGGGAGGAACCTTTAGAGATCATCCAGCCCAACCCCATTGCTAAAGCAGGTCCCATCTAGATCAGGTTGCACAGAAGCTCATCCAGGTAGGTTTTGAAAACCTCCAGAGAAGGAGACACAGAGCTCTATCTAGCTTTTTCCCCATTTACAGTAGATGCCTCAAATTCAATTCTTTTTCCACCTTTTTCACCCCACTTCTGGAAACAGCCTTAGTGACAGTCGAGGCTCCTGACAGCAGGAATTAATGCTTCATGTACTGTTAACTGTAAAACTGCTGAAGTCATCAAATCTGATGCACTCTGTGCAAGAAAATAACTTCTAGTCTCTTCATTTTCTTTTTCTATATAATAAAGAATTTGCTCTTGACTGTCTGGTGCTCCCACAAGCTCTAAATCCATAAGCACACACCTTGAAAAACCAGCTTTTATCTGTGGTGCAAATTTAACCTAAAGAAATATGACAGCATAAGGCTAAGGTATGTCACAATCTACAAGGACTGATAGAGTAACTGCACTCCTACATACTGGGCTCTTAAAGGAAAGATTTCCAAAGGCTAGCTTAAGGCTAAGTGTCTGTCAGCACCTGAGCTTTAGTAAACTTCCCTTGCAGCTACCAGAAATCCAATGCCACTCAAGAACGTTGTAGCTCACAATCTGACTGCAGAAGGGAACAAATGTGAAACAGTAAGTCTGACCTAAATATTATGGCAATATGGCTTTAAAAAAAGTGTGAATGAATGGGAAGTGAAACAAAATAATTGAGTTTCTAAAAATTAGTTACAGCTTCCTAAAATAACAGGATGGAAGGAAACTGAGGAGGAGCAACATTTGTTTTCCCCAGGTGAAAAGCTTCTGTCAAACATATGAGAGGAGGAATAGACGTAGACAATGACATGAGAATAATAATATCATTGAACCATATTTGCCTGTAAAAATGACAAGCATTCAAATTTATGGGCATGAACAGCTGTACACAGGACAAGAATTTGGAAACAACATGTTAAAAGTTAATGCAGTCACCAACAGTAAAAAAAAAGACAGCCCCAAACCTCAGACTCTAGAGATGAATGCACACTTAAAATGCAACTGTAAGATGTACAATGAAGAGCCAAGCTAAATTCTTACCTTCCACTTGGACACAGGACTCCAGATGAGGCCTCAGCAGGGCAGAGTAGAGAGGGAGCAGAACCTCCCTTGACCTGCTGCCCACACTCTTCTTGCTGCATCCCAGGCTGCCACTGGCTTCTTGGCCACGAGGGCACATTGCTGGCTCATGGTCAGTTTATTATCAACCAGCACTCCCAGGTCTCTCTCTGCAGAGCTGCTCTTCAGCAGTTCAAATTAAAGTGATATTATCTCTAAGTTGCTGGGGAGAAATAACTAAAAGTCTTAAGGAACCTTGCATGTAATATATGTCTATGCAACGAGACTTGATTTAGAAAACACTAACTCAATGGCTTGCAGCCAGCCCTCCTTGTGTGAACGAATTCCACCCTTGGGGATAGTGAAGGGAATGAAAAATAGTGAAGAAATTGCTGCAAGAGTTCAGGATTAGCCAGAAGGACCCAATAATCTTAATCCCAGCAGCCTAGAAAAACTGATCTTTAAGACTGAAGTTCTGTTAGCTGGGAAGTATCTTATGTAAAGCTGCTGACTTGGGATCAGCTGCTGGGAGAATGGTTGTGTTTTTATGTGGAGAGGGAAAATGGGACCCAGGCAACTCCAATTAGCTGCATTAGCCTGAGTATATTAGAGAACAGAGAAGGGAATCAGTATGATTTCAATAGTCTATAAGTAAGTCTTTTCAGACTTATTAGGTAAGACTTATTAGGTACCTTAATAAGGTACCTAATAGTGGTAAAAATAACATTCCCTAAATCAGGGATTAGAAATAAGTTGTCACAACACTTATGACTTGCATTCTGAGCCTTTAGCTGCACAAGGTGTGTTTGCAACCAAATGTAGAGTCACCAGCAGAAAAGTTCTGAAAGTACTGAACACAACTTGTCTATCCAGATCAGAGATCTTGTGTGATCACATATGATATGTTATCAATGCTGGAAGTTAAGTCAGCTAAAGAACAATGTAATCAGTTCAAGAACTGCAACATGGGATTAAAAATAGCTAAAGTGTGGGTGTTACTAGGTGATAAGAAACATGCCCCCTGAAAAGACTTTCAGGAGACAATAGGTTAACATGGAACTTTCAGGGCCTCATAGGGCCAACCAGATCTCATATTTTCCCTCTGAGACCTGGGGCAAAGCTTAGGAGTGTGGGAGTAATAGTCCTAATGACATCCACTGGGGAAATGTGGCTGCTGTGGAGGAGTATGAGACTGTCATACAGAAAGAACCACAGAAAGAATAGAGGAGGGACTAGGACCAGAGTAAGAGAAATGTGGAAACAGTTAATAGCACAAAGCCATGTATTTTTTCCCTTGCAACTATAAAGCCCTACAGTCAGAAAAACAACAGAGGAAAAACTGCTGGGGTTGTTGTGGGCTGTCAATAGGCTAAAGCTGTGTGAGAAGCACACACAGCTGTAATACATGTAAGGCTCAGCATTTCCAGGGGAAAGAGGGAAACACTAATGCCATTCTCCAGGCTCATAACAAGGCCTGAAATACAACTCTCACCAGCTGCTTCCAGGGAAGATAAGATATTCAGACTGCAATAAAAACAGAAAAGAACAATTATTAGAACCAGAAGAATAGAGAACTATGAACATTCACATCAATTTGTTTGGGAAGCAAGAAAAAAAGGCTCAGAGGTGTATGCTTGCTCTCTATAAATCAGGATCAAACACAGCAAAAAGGGTAAAGGACTGTTTAAATTAAAGGCCAAAACTGGTACAGGAGCAATTGGGTAGAACACAATCAAGAAGTAGTAGAGACTGATAACTGGAGGGTGATTATTACCTTCCAGAACACTGTGATAGTGGTGGAGGTAAAATCATTCTTTGTGAGATTAAAGTGGAACAGGCTGCCCAGAGGGGTTGTGGAGGCTCCTTCCTTGGAGGTCTTCAAGACTCATCTGACATGTTCCTGTGTGACCTGATCTAGGTGACCCTGCTTCTGCAGGGGGTTGGACTGGATGATCTCTAAAGGTCCCTTCCAACCCTACCATTCTGTGATTCTATAAAGTGTCTATAAAGTGAGGAGAGCTTTTCTGATCTTGTTGCCTGTGACAGCCAATAACTCAGTTCTGTGACATGGGTTATATCTTTCAAACTTAGTTTCCTGCTTTTCCTAAATCTAGCAAAATAACCCCAACAAGTTCAACAACACACTTGATGCCCTGCAACTTTATCTCAGCTGTTCTGTTCTTTATTCCTCCTTGAAGTAAGAAGTGTCTCTGCACTGAGACACCGTGCTGTCAGTTTACTGTGACTTCCATGATTCTGTTTTAGATCTGTTTCAGGAAATAAAAAACCAGTTCATGTTAGAAATGTGGAACATTCTGTGATGGCATTTTGCAAAGCAACTGTATGTCTCTAAGTGATTTTACCTGGCTTGAATGTGAGATTCAGATAAACTGTAATGTATTTTTGGACCATTATACCTTGGACAAACTCCTGTGGCAGTTGTTAATCTAATGCTAAGCATTAGATAATGTTTTTTATCCAATAACAAATTAGATAGTTGAATTACTTGGTAGCATTCATCATTAGATGTGGTTGAATGAGGAAAGACATGGAGACAGAGATGTAGAACAGAAATGGAAAGCCTGGACACGTTCCTGTGTGACCTGATCTAGGTAGGACCTGCTTCTGTAGGGGGTTTGGACTGGATGATCTCTAAAGGTCCCTTCCAACCCCTACCATTCTCTGATTCTATGATTCATAACATGTATTCAGTAAGATCGAGTTTCCCAAGGTTTTATAGGCCTTATCCAATTCTACAGACCTAAGTTTTCTTTAGCCTAACTTTGATTGCTCAACCCAGTCATCTGGATCTCTCCATGGAAAGTCACTACTGAGAGGAATACCTATCATCTTTGTCATATACATATCTAAGATAGGATTAAACTACTCCAGTTTCTCTGCATTGATTATAGGAGCCAAGATCCCTTGGAGACATTAGAGGTCTACATTTCCAACTGATAAAATGAGCTTGAAAGAATCCCATCCTCAATTAAAAGGAGAAAAGTTGTTATAAGTCTTTCCTGATAAATATTGAGATTTTTTTTCAGCCACTAAGGAAAATAATATGGGTAGAAATGATCCAAGAGGGAGAACAGTGCATGCTTACCAGCACAAAAGGGCTACAATACAGTGCTAAGTAGGTATGACTGCTGCTGTTGGACCTGCTCTTCTCCAGGGCTGAGGATCTAGGTAAACTCCAAGTGAGAGCAGAAGAGAAGTGGACTGTGGTTAATGTCAAGGCTGGAACTTTAAAAAAGCTTCCTCCAGGTCAAGCTGTTTTGCTGGAAATGGTTTGATTTTGTAGGGAAGGACAGGCCTAGTTGGGAGAATGACTTTAAAGCTGGTGCTACTTGATATTGCAGACGTGGCCCATAAGAGATGTTATTTTCACCTTTTCTATTTGAAGAAAGGGTGTATGCTTGTGCTGTTAAATATATGATACCTATAAAACATCTTGTCTTTGTCCTGAAAGATCACTTCTAAATTAACACTTCAGCTTCTAGTTAATGAAGACTCTGTCCAGGAGTGTATAAATACACTCTGATGACAGCACATAACGCAGTCAGAGAGGATAAATAATGAATGGTGACAACACATAATGCACTTGTCATGTTCCTTGAAGCTGTTACTGGAGTGACAGCCACTATATGGATTATCACATTGTCGTGTCTGCTCAGCACTTCATTTTTTAATGAACTGGGATCATTCAAATACGTGTTTTAATGAGTTTAATCTGTAGCAGCAGAATTGAAGAGAAGGTAGGACTTAACCACAGATTTGACACATTCCCAGGCTTTGCAGAACAGCAATTGTCCTTTTTTACATTTGTCAGAGATGGAGAGTACCATGAATGAATTGACCAGCTAATATCTGTGACGTGAGAAGCTGCAGAGAGGCTTTCAAATCTGTGGCAAGAACACAGAAAACACTGAAATAACGAGAAGAAGGAAGTTGGAAATTGAGTCTATCACTATTATTTTGCTGGGGAGCATTGTCCTGGGTTTTTTTGCAGTGATAATTTTAGCAGAAGACAAGCACTGCTGTCTTAGTAAAATATAAGTTATCAACTACACAATCTGGTCAAAGTTATTGGAGATTATAAAGTTTACTGTATAAGTTACCATTGAATTATTTTGTCTCTGAGCCACCACAGGACACTATGTGAATATCTGTGTGAAAAAATCTTGTCCTGGCCTCTGGACATTAATCTAAAAGGCATCATTTTCTGAACCTCTGTGTAAAGCATGAGACAGTGGACATTACCTTTGCCTTTACACCAACCATGGGACAGTTGTTCAGCATGTATTCTGTGTGGATTAAAGTTAGCAATTAAAGTTAGCTCACAAAGCTCAAGGCACCGGAGGAAAAAGATCACATATGTGTCATTCTCTCCACAAGCTCCAGTCATTAACACCAGCAGACATACTTGATAGATGGCTGGTTTGGTTTCAGCATCACAACCAGATGACAGTGAATCATATGAAATATGATAAATCAATGAAATACTTCATGATTTATTAAAAGTGTTCTATAATGAAAAAATGCTTTTTGTCTGGCTCATTCCATCCAGCTTGAATTAGTGTCTTTGGAAACATTGTTGGTTTGTAGCTTGTAGAGTGCAGTGAAGGTAACATGAGCAAAATATGAAATTAGGAACTCTTCTAACACAGGTCCTTTTAGAAAGGGAGGATCATAAAGTTGGACTTCTGAACATGGTTTGTGGTTGATCAGGTGGAGTTGTCCCAGCTGCAGGTTCTTCTGTGTCTTCCAGTAAGAACAACAAATAAACTGGTCAGCAGTGCTTTTAGTGATGCATGTAACATTCCTCCAAACCTAAATCAAGGTGTGCTGAGATATAGATTACATTGTAGGAAGGAAATCTAGAAAGACATATCTATCACACACAAGTTATGTATCACACACAAGCTATACAATGTAGGCATTATCAAAGCCAAACTCTCAGTGCTTAGGTGAAGACTTTACACACAGTTTCAACTCAGTTACATTCCCTATGTATGTATAACTTCATAAGACTGCCTTTAAATATGTGATTCTATGCCATTTTTTCCCCAGAGGATCATTCCTTTTTCAGTATTTCCCTTTTTACCTTCAGCACCCAAGAACCTTCTGTCTCCACCTTTAAGCAAGATTCAACCCTGAGCCAACTGCATTGCAGGAAGGCTGGGATCACTCCTAGCTAGGCTAGGCTGATATTTCTAGACCTTCTGTGTCCATCAGACCTGTGTTTATTTTGAACACTTTGTAGCTTTCAAAGGAGAATATAGATAATTGTGCTGATGCTAATGAATTAAATAACCCATTAAACCTCAGTTGGAAAGCAAAACTATGAACATTATGTTTTTGTTGAGCCTAAAATATTTTGGCTTAAGTACCTTTGGGTTCATAGATTCCCCAGAATCTAAAATAATGGTTCTGATAGTATATTTACTTGTGTGCAGTTCAGTTTTGAAGCTTGTTCTATCAACAGTATAGTTGGAAAACAATACAGTAACCATGCCAAGTAACCATCTTCATATCTTCCAATTTATTTCAGAACCCAGAAGAAAGCTATCCCAGATAGTTTATCTGCAATGTGGCTATGGCAGATTTGGTTCATATCATGCCCTTTCTCATTCACCAATAGGCATGTAGAGGAGAGTGTGTTTTTGGAAGGTCTCTTTGTACCATTCTTGCCTCCCTGGACACATGCAACAAGTTTACATCAAGTGCCACTATGACCTCAATGAGTTTGGACAGGTATCTGCTTTCATATTTTCATCCTGTATCCTAAGACAATAACATCTGACTGTGTTTATGTAAAGTTGTAGCTACTCTGGAATGAGGAATGAGAAATGCCATCAGTCATGAGTCTTTGAAATCTTCAGGAGTCCTTTTCTGATATTTGTTGGAGTGTTTTAGGTCTCATAGAATCACACTATACACAAGGCTTTAAGGGATCCTAGTCATAGATTCATAGAATGGTAGGGTTGGAAGGGAACTTTAGAGATCATCTAGTCTAACCCCTCTGCAGAAGCAGGTTCACCTAGATCAGTCACCACCAGTGTTACCATTCTGGGGCTTATATTTAGAGGTGCAGCTTCTACTAAAGGCTTAATATCACTAAAACTAGTTTTATTTCTAGGTGAAACCTGCGTCTGCAGGGAGGTTGGACTAGATAATCTCTAAAAGTCCCTTCCAACCCCTACCATTCTATGATTCTGTGATTCTAAAAACAGCTCATGTACATTCTTTATCTTAAGGGAAAAGCAAATGAATTCAGGAAAGAAGGGTCTGCTTTGGGCCAAAGATATCTTCTTTCACATGTCAGAGAAAGCACAAAGGAAAACAAAATGACGAACTTTTCTGCAAAGTAAGAGGTACTGGTTGAAGTCTGTAGGATGAATAAACAGAGCCAATGGGAAGGACAGTTGCTCCTGAACCTGTAGGCAGCATGCTTCCATGGAAGTGAAATGTAGTCACTAAAGGGAGGGAGAGAAAAACAATCAGAAAACAAAAAGCAGAAAGTAGAATACAGAAAGTTACATATGATTTTGAAAGGGATAAAGTATGGCTATCATAAAGACACATGATATTAGAGGTCTTAGTTGGTTCAAATGCAGCTTAAACAGAGTTCCTTTGAAGTTTAATTTTATAGTCTCTGTTCTTACATTTGCCCATGACCAAGGTGACAAATGACAGCCTTTTCCTATATTCCTAAAGAATTCACAGACAGCAGTATCTTTACTGTGGCTGTTCAGAGAATAAAAACATCGAGGCAAAAGACAGTAAGCATTAAGATAGGACATTCTAGTGAGCAAAGACAGAATATCAAAAGCTGGTATAGAAAATAGTTTATGTCCCAAATAAAGCAATGTCTTAAAATAGACATTTAGGTTTTTCCAGGTTACTGAGGAGAAACCTGTGCTTGCTTTTCTATTTCAGGCAAGCTTTCCAACTGAAACACACTTGTCTAGGGAAAGCTCTCCAAAGTGCTTCTCTCTCTCCTTTATTTCATCATTGCTAATAACAGTTATGACACTGCAGCCAAGTTCTGATAACAAGCTGCCAAACTGTACAGTGCTTGACAGTTTCAATGAAGAACCTCTGAATCCACCTGGGAATCTTTCATGAAATCAAAAGATTAAAGTAGGTATTCTGTAAAGAATTGGTAGGGTTTATTGGACTTTGTTTGACTTAAAATCATCCCACATCCACAGTAAAAGCAAGGAACATAATGATGCATTAGTAAATGCAATGACCAATGCAGCATTAGGCAATATCACAGAATGGTAGGGTTGGAAGGGACCTTTAGAGATCACCCAGTCCAACCCCCCTGCAGAAGCAGGGTCACCTAGATCAGGTCACACAGGAACGTGTCCAGGCGGGTCTTGAAGACCTAAATAAAAGCACTACTAAAGGAAGATAGGAGTAGGCCAGATCTGGCAAGGCACTTCCAGAAAAAGCCCAAGCCAAATAAAATGACTACCACATGCAAATGAATATTTGTCAGATTGCTGGATAACGTTTTTATTCCCATAAATCCTCCGGTTCATAAGAGGACTGAGCTATGTCATGCAACGCTTCAGCAGAGGCTTTAGCAATTCAGAGCTCCTTTTTGGAAATCAGATTTCTTTCTGTGGTCTTAAGAAGTGGCAAAAGCAGCTGTTCTCTCCATGGAGCTTTAGGGGTCAATTTATGAGGGGTACAATGTATAAAAGTTTGCTTTTCATTACTCTGATATGAACTTAAAACATCAAGCTGTGAAAACTATGAGAGTTGAGTATGTGTATTAAAATTTATGAGAAATTTTCCTAAACTCACATCAAACACTGTTTTTTTTAATACAGATTCGTGTTATTCCACAGGCAGACATTACATAAACTAAACCTGGATGAAACTTTGGCAGCAGAAACTCTCCCCATTGGTTAAAAGACACTTTCATAAGCAGCAACTCCCAGAATGGGTTCTGTGGATGAGGGTGCACACAGATACAGCAATCCTAAATTCTTTACCTCCTTGTACATGAAGAGGAAATCTGACTGTTCAACAAAAATATCACTGTACAAATCTGGCCTAAGAAATCAGAACTGTGTATGCTGCAGTCAGCAGGTCGAGGGAGGTTCTGCTCCTCCTCTCCTCTGCTCTGCCCTGGTGAGGCCTCATCTGGAGTCCTGTGTCCAGTTCTGGGCTCCTCAGCTCCAGAGGGACAGGGAACTGCTGGAGAGAGGCCAGCACAGGGCCATCAAGATGATCAAGGGTATAGAACATCTTTCATATGAGGAAAGGCTGCGGGAACTGGGGCTGTTTAGTCTGGAGAAGAGGAGACTGAGGGGGGATCTCATTAACACTTACAAGCATTTGAAAGTTGTTTGTCAAGAGGATGGGGCAGCACTTTATTCTGTTGCATCCAGTGACAGGACAAAGAGTAATGGAGAAAAGCTGGAACACGAAATGTTCCACTGAAACATAAGGAGAAACATTGTCAGTGTTTCAGTGAGGGAGACCAGGCACAGGCTGCCCAGGGAGAGTGTGCAGGCTTGTTCCATGGAGGTTTCTAAACCCACCTGGACATGTTCCTGTGTGACCTGATCTAGGTGGGACCTGCTTTAGCAGGTGATTGGACTAGATGATCCCTAAAGGTCCCTTCCAACCCTACCATTCAATGATTCTGTGAAGTGGGATAAGATCCTAATGAAAAGCAAGGAGTCTGCAAATGCTCCTTCACTCCCACTGACAGCTGTCCAGCAAAGACTCAAGGGTCCCATAGAAAGGTAGTAAGAGTCCTAATAGATTACCTGGGAGTTTTTGTGATAACTGCTTCTGTGAACATCCAGTTTGCAAAATGTCTCAGTGCATGGGAAACGTTCCCTGAGCAAGTTCCTGAATTCTGAGTTACATATAATACCAGACAATTTTGAGGGCTGCATAAACCCTTGTTTAGCCTACTCTTTAAGGCTTCAGGCATATAAATAAAGAGGTGAAGCTGGGAAGATAAATCTGAACTAAGTAGCTCTGTGACAACTGAGAAGAAATAGGCAGGTGTTCCAAGTGTTTGCAGGAGCTGAGACTGATAGGCACGAGAAAATGTGCTCCTGGTTTACCCATTGTAATGTTGCTCTAAGGAATATTTACCAAGGCAATGTCACTGATAGGTTGGGGCCATATCTCTATGAAAGTCATGGGCTTTCAGTTATTTAAAACCAGAAACACTTGATTTGCCATGGACTAATCCATTTACTCATTCTTTACACTCCTTTTTCTGTGTCTCCTTGCTTCACTTCACATGTAGTCACAAACATCCTAGCCAGAGGAGAAGGTAAAATGCCTTTTAAAAGCTCAATCTGCTGCACAGCCCTTCAGTACAATACACTTTGCCTCCTCTCAAAGGAGTCCTAATAGAACTACCTTTTAAGTCAATTTAGATTTGGCAGAAAGGCAAAAAAGAACTGTTGCAACAGGTATGTGTAACAGGCATTACATAACTGGTGCCTTGTACTTTTTAGGAGCTCTGCAGGCTCCATCAGTACTTCCCTTTCCAGCTCTCCATGTCAGAGATGCAGCTCAGACACTCCCATTATTTGTTTCAGGGAAATGTTCTTCAGAGTTTTCCCAACAAAAGACACTTTATTATTGATAATTACTCTGTCAGGTGAGGACACATAGAATCATAGACTGGTACGGTTGGAAGGGACCTTTAGAGATCATCTAGTCCAATCACCTGCTAAAGCAGGGTCACCTAGATCAGGTCACACAGGAACGTGTCCAGGTAGGTCTTGAAGACCTCCAAGGAAGGAGCCTCCACATCCCCTCTGGGCAGCCTGGGCCAGGGCTCCCTCACTGAAACACTGAAATAGGTTTTCCTTATGTTTCAGTGGAACTTTTTGTGTTCCAGCTTCATCCCATCACCCCTTGTCCTGTTGCTAGCTGCTATAGAAAAAAGGGATGTCTCAGCCTTCTGACATCCACCCTTTAGATATTTATAAATGTTAATAAGATCTCCCCTCAGTCTCCTCTTCTCCAGACTAAACAGCCCCAGTTCCTGCAGCCTTTCCTTGTATGAAAGATGCACCAGCCCCCTGATCATCTTGGTGGCCCTGTGCTGGCCTCTCTCCAGCACTTCCCTTACCCTCTTGAGCTGGGGAGCCCAGAACTGGACACAGGACTCCAGATGAGGCCTCACCAGGGCAGAGCAGAGGGGGAGCAGAACCTCCCTTGACCTGCTGCCCACACTCTTCTTGATGCATCCCAGGCTGCCATTGGCTTCTTGCCCACGAGGGCACATTGCTGGCTCATGGTCAGTTTATTATCAACCAGCACTCCCAGGTCTCTCTCTGCAGAGCTGCTCTCAGGCAGGTCACCCCCAGCCTGTCCTGGTGCATGGGGTTGTTCCTCCCCAGCTGCAGGACTCTGCCCTTGTCCTTGTTGAACCTCAGGAGGTTCCTCTGTGCCCAACTCTGCAGCCGGTCGAGATCCCGCTGAATGGCAGCACAGCCTCTGGGGAATCAGCCAGTGCTCCCAGTTTGGTGCCAGCAGGGAACTTGCTGAGGGTACACTCTGTCCCCTCATCCAGGTGGTTGATGAAGATGTTGAACAAGACTGGCCCCAGAACCCATCCCTGTGGAACTCCACTGGCCACAGGCCTCCCACTCGATTCCATGCCACATATCTGCCTTCAAATTCCACTCTATCTGAAGTGGGAATCACCCCTTATTTACAAAACAATGTGTTTTCCCAAACACACCACACATGTTTCATTCCACAAATTAATCAATAGACTACAGGTAAGGCTGAAAATTATATCCAAACTGAAACAACCAATAGGAATGATCTACTGCCAAAGAACAGAGACAAATGGTGCTTGGTAAATGTTTAGGGTGAGATTAATCTCTTATTGTGTGGGGAAGGGTGTCAGAATACTGACAGGCTGGAATGAGTTTGAGTTCTATCAAGAAAAAGAATCAATTACATCAGATCGAATTTGTGGTGGTGTTTTCATTCCACCCAGCCTAACGATTTCCTTTTCATCTTTAAGATCATTCAACTATTGCTTTTTTTTTGCTCAAATGAGTGTTAAAAATGAGAATTAGAAACCCAGGGAAATTATCCTTTAGAATCACATATTGATATATGAAAATATCCAGCAAAAGAATTGATCCAGAAAGCATGAGAAGTCATCTTACAATACTGAGGAAAACACTCTTATATACAGGCCAGATTTTAAGGCATCCTTACTAACCTGCCCTTTACTTTTCTGAGAATCCTATGAAAGTTCATCTGAGTATCCAGCTAAACAATGTCCACACAGACCAGTCAACACAGGCACTGATGGGCATCTCTAAAGCCAAAATATGTAGATTCAACACCCATCCCAGGCAAAAGGTTTCCTTTGCACATGCCATTTCTTCCTCCAATGATCTTCCATGCCCATTAATACAGATTTATTACAAACTACATTAGTCTGATAAGTGCTAGACTGCAGCTGCTTGCAAAATTAGTTACATTCAATGTTGATAAGTTTTGAGCTGTGCTGAGCTCCAGTCCTTTGAGCACAGGCAATACCATCCGTTAAGCCACATGTCACATGGTGCCTTAAGAGCCTCAGCCTTTTGCTTTGCTAACAGCTCTCTCTCTGAGGCTCTGTAGCTGGCTTTCTGCTGGCAGCTCTGTGCCCAGTCACCCAAGCCGCCGTGGCAGCCTTTCCCAGAGCCTCTGGGGCAGCACATTCCCCCTCGTTCCCACGCTGTGGATCTCGTGATGTTATCCTCCCAGCCCTGCACCTGCAAACCCAACAGTGTTGTTACAGTGGGTTCTCATGGGAAGTGGCTGCCACCAGCGTGAGAATCACCCCTATTTCCTCCCCCTTTGCCTACTCGATGGTCAAAGCTTCTGGTTGACATTAGTGGACCCAAAAAAATGCATGCCCAAACTTAACAGCAAGTCAGCGTTCTCTCAGCTGCACCAGCAGCCTCATAGGCAGGAGCAACTGGGAGGAAGGGAGTCCTGATGAAAATTATGCTGATACTGTGGAAAAAAGCATTACAGGGGGAACCATATACTGCACCAGAAAAGAGATCCAGAGAAGGATGCTTGCCTGGAGCCCCCACATTGCTTCTCTCCCACTACCTCTCCTTATTTTGCTTTTGTCCTTAAAGCAACTATATGCCACCAGCTACAGGCTCTGCTAATAAATATCTGTGTATGTGAACTTGTCTTGAAAAGCTTTGTGCAACATAGTTCTTCACTTTTACTGAAAGAGCACATTACCAATGTTTTTACTGTTAGGTACCTTGTGACCTTAAGCAGACTGAGACAAAGGGAGATCTCCCTGATACCTTCCTACTAAGAAGAAGTATATGAAAGCATTAGGGAGATTATTTATCACTCAACTGCAGGCACCAGCAAAAGCTCAGTCTCTCATTAACAGCAGGCAATAATAGGTATGTCTAAGAGGTGTTTCACTCCATGGAGTATCATGTTTTCTCAGCCAGAGGGAAGAGGGGAACCTGGCTAGGTGCACTTCTTACTCCACGCCAGCTACTAACATCTCTTTCTTTGCTTCTCCCACAAGTCCTATTTACATTTATACACTTCAATCTTCTCACAAATGCTTCCTTTAATTTCCAGTTTGTTCTCTGATTTTTTTTGCAATGTCCATTGTAACTTTCTTCAGCATTCAGTCTTTGGAAACATCTCTGCTGCTGATTTTACAACGGGTTTATTATGGTTCCCTAACTTGGCAGGGAGATGTCGCTTGCACCACTGGCAAAATGCAAGCAAGCTCAAAGCATACATAGTATATCACGCTTACATGGGGACTAAGAGGTCAAATCTTGTGTAAAGCAGAAGTAATCACAAGTTTTAAGAACCTGAGAAGCCTGTAAATTACTCTCAATTACACAGATCCTGTAAGTAATATCAGTGTCAGAAGCTGTTTCCATGAGGCAGCCAGTGAAACACGAGAGGTAGCGGCACCAAGAGTGGTACTAACTAGTTCTACCATTGCAAATGTAGAGGATTTCAGTTCTTTCTGGCACCATCTTGAGGACTGAGAATAACTGAATGAAGTTAGACATTGCCTCTAAGACACCATATGCCAAAAGAGCTTTTTGCTGATCCTAGCAATAATGTTCATTACTTTAATCTTACTTAGTGAAAAGCAATTGATTGTTGGGAATATAGAATACTCAAAGAAATCTGGTTCATACTCATATTCAAGCAAGACTGAAGGTAGTTTTGGGGGTTGGACTAGATGATATCTAAAGGTCCCTTCCAACTCTACCTTTCTATGATTCTGTAATTATAATATATTGTGATGTGAAATATGAATCTTTCTTCACCTTATGCAATGATTCCTGATGTTCATTGGCCCAAGGGCAACAATACCAAGGTACTGCAGGCACCTTGTTCTGGCAAGCTGGTGAACCTGTGAACCTACTTCTGCAGGGGGGTTGGACTAGATGATCTCTAAAGGTCCCTTCCAACCCCCACCATTCTATGATTCTATGAGTAAAGGACCTTGAGCAATATCCCAAGGTCTCAAAGGCAACATGCTACCAGTGCCTACAAACAAGGATCCTCTGATTTGTGCCAGATATTTGCATCATATCACATACACAAGTATGGCTATGTATTTACAAATGCAGCAATACTGAAAAGGAATGACAGATTTTGAAAGTCACTGCTGTCCTGTTAATGATATTTCCAGTTATTTACTGGTATTGGACTGTTTAAACCTCAATCTAATTAAACTTGGGGTTTCAGTCTGGCAAATACATTCTTCAGCAGTTTGTCCCTTGCTACATCTCTGCTTTCAGCTGCACTGAGGAAAACTGACAACAGTGCTCCTGGTTTCAGTGGAGTAAATGTAGA